>NC_133658.1:884125037-884422107 GCF_037893015.1 Macrotis lagotis
GCTCCCTTTACTTTCCATTGTCACACCTTAAGAGTGTTGATTTGTTTAAAGGATAAGCTCATATTTAGTCCAAAAAGAGAACCTTCTAGATAGTAACCACTCAGGCCTTTTATAAAAGAGGAAATCGAGGCACAGAGAGATTAAGTAATTTGCCCAGCTTCGCCGGTTCTAGATAGTGGTACTAGTTACTGGTTATTCAGATACAATTAAAGTATCTGAAGTGGGATTTGAATCCAGGTCTTTCCTGCCTCAGATCCAGTGCTCTCTCCATTTCATTGTGCCATCTCAGTTGCTATGACTGAAAAATTGTTGTTGTTATGCCCAGGGCCACACAGCCAGCAAATATCTTAGGACAAATTTGAACTCTGATCTTCTAGTCCTGTGGATCCATCTATTGTTCTACCTATCAGTCCTGTGACTGAAAAATTAGTCAACCCAATTTTTGAAATGATTCTGTTCAATTCAGTAAACACTTCTCTGTGCCAGCCACTGTGCTAGGCATCTGGTGTTATAAAGGCAAAAATTAAATAGTACCAGAGAGAAAAACATACAGGTATAGTTAAATAAACACAAAGCATATGTGGATGGGGGAAAGGGGGAAGAGAGTTGATTTCCCACTCCCTCACCTCCTGGTCCAAATCATGATTGTGAAAGCTTATTAAAAACTGCTTTCTCAGTAAAGCTATAAATATTTTAAATAATATTTTTTCTATAAAATTTCTCTCATAGGAATGAAAGAATGACTTGGTTGCTCAGTTCTGGAATATTAATGTTCACTCCTTGTTCACTCCTTGTACAAGGAAACAAGATTCAGACTTCATTAATAATTTAAGTCCTCCTGATTGGAACTTGGACCAAAGCACTCCTTCCAAAATCTTCATTTAAAAAAGATGATCCTTGAAATGAATGCCAAAGGACATGTTAGCTGGAGTGTAGAGGGAATTTTTGATTTGGAATAAATCTGGTATTGTGTGATTTTGACTTGGATCTTTGTGCAAAGAAAAACTTTAATGCTTTTTTCTTTTTAGAAACTGAAACATCAAGCAATAAGGGAACAAAGAATGAAAAATTCAGTGCAAATAAAGAATGAGTAATGAATTTATAGTTATACCTTCTGGAGCATCAAGATGCAAGATGAAGCTACTAGTGTTGATAAAAAGGCTGTGAGAAAGCAAAAAGATTCTCTGCTTCAGAAGTAGCAGAATGATTAGCAACTTGATCTCTTTAATGATAACATTTCCTAGAGGGAAGTTTGCAATGAGAAAAGGAAGGCAAATTTCTGGATAAATTTCTCAAAAAGACATGAAGTGGCCCTAAGTCTTCTCAAAATTATCCTAAAAGATGTTTGTCAAAAACTCCCAAGAGAAGGCCTCCTGAATTCTATGACCCTGATAAAAATATATTCTTTCATGTCCTGGTTCATAGAAGTAAAAACAAACAATACACATAAAAAAGATGATCCGAGAATTTGAGCCAGGGGTCAATAGCAGAGAGGTTGTCAATGGTGCACTTCCCTTTGATCTTGAAGATATGGAGGTCTTCCAAGTCTTTGTTGTTCCAATCATGCCAACCATTTTTTCATTTTCTGTTTTTGGCTCCTTTAGATTGTTCCATCTTGTTTCTTTTATTTACGATCTTCTCCCATTAAAATGTAAGCTTCTTGAGGGCAGGAACTATTTTTTTTTTTGGTATTTGTATTCCCTAACACAATTAATGTTTATTGACTGAATTTAAATGTTGACCTGAAATAGTCTTGGAACAGTCTTATTAGAGACAATGGGGTACTATACCAGTTTGGAAACTGCCCTCTTCAAGCTAGGTTTGAATATAGATTAGACTTGAACAGAGTACAGCAATAGTATTAATATCTTTTTTTCTTTGACAGGATGCTCTAATATTAAAGTTGCTGCTAGTTCCAGGGAGCTGGGTAATATCCTCTCCAAGGGGCCTCTCTGTTCCAGAACCACACATGTGATCCTGACTAGGTTCATTCCTGGAGAAAGCCTAGAATCTGTTTTTAAAAATAATATTAATTTCCCCCCAATTACATATGAAGGCAATTTTTGACATTCATTTTTTTAAATTTTGAATGAAAAATTCTCTTGCCCCTCCCAGGATGACAAACAATTTGAGATAGTTTATAGAAGTGCAATCATGAAAGACATATTTCTATATTAGTCATGTTGTAAAAGAAGATGTGGATTAAAAAAACAGAAAAAGAAACTGAAAAATAGTATGTCTTGATCTGCATTTGGATTCCAGTTCTTTCTCCGGACATGTATAGCATCATGAGTCCTCTGTAACTATTGCTGAGAATAGCTAAGCATTCACAACTGATCATCTTACAATGTTGCTGTTACTGCATACAATGTTCTGGTTCTACTTATTTCATTTTGCATCACTTCATATAAGTCTTTCCAAGTTTTTCTGAAATCAGTCTGTTCATTATTTCTTATAGCACAGAAGCATTCCATCACAATCAAATATCACAAACTTGTTCACTCATTCCCCATTTGATGGACATTCCCTCAACTTCCAACTCTTTTCCAACTCATAAAAAGCTGCTATAGATGTTTTAGTATAAATAGGTTCTTTTCCATTTTTAGTGATCTCTGAGATCCAGGCCTAGTAGTAGTGTTACTACCTGGCATCTATTGAAAGGGGTTTAGCTTTTATTTCTCATACTCTTAAACTAGTTATTACTTCTCTACCATATCCTTTATCTCCACCTCTCCAACCCCCCCTCCCCATTCCATTTTGGTTCCCTGGGGGAGAAACTGTTTAAGTTTTAGGTTTTGGCTCACATCTCTCTTAAGGAGGAAGCAGATGTTTTTTGACTGACTTGAGTGGCAAATGTCTTTTCACCAGATGGCTCAGGGATTGAGTTCATCCTTCTGCCAGGGGGTCATCTCCAAAAAGATCCTTGAATAGTTTCAAATGACTCTTCTCCTGGTTATCTGTTAGTCCAACTAGGACTGTCCAACCTCTTAACTCAATGAGGTGGCCTGTGAGCATCCCTGTCTTCATCTCAGGATTGATACTTAATGACCTAAGATCAAGAAAGAATAACATAAAAGGAGACAGTTCCAAACCTTGAATCATGCTTTCCTGATGTGGGATGTGAGCTGCAGGGAGGCCAGGGTGAGCTGTTATTTCTTCACCCCTCATAGGAAGTACCTTAAAAACACTCCTACCATAAAAGAGAATAACAGAGTTTTATCAGTTCTTCTGACACAGTGGTAAATAAGCTAAGTCATGTACATGGGCCATCTGGGAGCAACCAAACATTTCATCATGCTCACAGCACCCTAGGGCTGACCTAGTACAGGTGTTACACCAAAAGGGAATTATTGCCCTGGGACTGTTCTATGGGATACTCACAGTACAATGTAATTCCATTATAGTCATAGAAAATCCAGAGCAGATAAGAGTACTAAATATAAAGGTGTATCTAAGCCCTAAAACCTCTTACAAAGAATTAAAAAAAAAGTTTCTTAATTAAACTAGAATAGCTGACTGAAGACTAACCAGACTATTTTGGCCTAGTTTTTTAAAAAAAAAATTATCCAAATAACTTATTGTCAGGTGATAGCAAGATCCAAATTGTTCTCATTTTTTTTACTTAATTTGATATTTTTATCATAATTTATTTATTATAATTTAATGTTTTAAATCCCCTTACTATTCTTCCAGATTTGAATTACATGAACAATCCTATTCTTTCTTCAAGAAGAGCCTTGTTTAGGAACTCCTTTTCTTTCTCTAAAAGCCATCATACCGGAACTCTTGAGGTTGAAGTCGCTGACACTGCCTATTGTATAATTCTAGATTCATATCTCTGTTAAATTGATGGATGATGAAATAATCTATCAGTTTAATGGAAATATGAGGATCAAACCAGCCTCTTTAAAATAGAAATACAATTCCCTCTAGTTAATCTACAATCTCACCAATATGCACTTATGAGTTCTCCAGGTCCTGCATCATTTTTGCTCCTTAGTGCATAGCCCTGGACCTGGGGTTCAGAGAGAAACTCGAAGCTAGAATTGGAGGGCTCTGAATGACCTTCATTCCTTCCTCTCAGTATGATGGGTAACAGGAATATGGTTAGTTCTCACAATCTCTAGTTTCTTCCTCATGGAAGTCCTTCAGAAAACACAGTCCTCAAAATTCAACTTCAAAACATCACCAGTTGATAGACTCTGGAAGAGCAACTGTCTGAGATCTCATCCCAATAGGCCCTATAGTCAATCAGTTAGGCAATCAGCATTTATTAAGGTCCTATTAATAATATGTCAGATACAAAGATAGGTAAAACAAGACAGAACAAAAAAACCAGTTCTTTCTCTCAGTCTATCTAAGGAGGAGATAACAGGGAAATAAGGATAAATGGGAGTTATTTTTTTTGTCATTTTTTATTGTTCTTTGAATTTTACAATTTTTCCCCTTGATTCCCTTCCCCCACCTCCCACAGAAGGCAATATGATAGTCTTTACATTGTTCCATGCTCAAAATTGAATGTGTTGAGAGAGAAATCATATCCTTGAGGAGAAAATAAAATATAAGAGAAACAAAATTACATAATAAGATAACTTTTTTTTTTTTGGTTTTTGCAAGGCAAATGGGGTTAAGTGGCTTGCTCAAGGCCACGCAGCTAGGTAATTATTATTAAGTGTCTGAGGCCAGATTTGAACCCAGATACTCCTGACTCCAAGGCCGGCGCTCTATCCACTGTGCCACCTAGCCACCCCTAAGATGTCTTTTTTTAAAAAAAAAATTAAAGGTAATAGTCTTTGGTCTTTGTTTAAACTCCACAATTCTTTCTTTGGATACAGATGATATTCTCCATCACGGATACACTAAAATTGTCAATG
Source organism: Macrotis lagotis (assembly GCF_037893015.1). NCBI lineage: Eukaryota > Metazoa > Chordata > Mammalia > Peramelemorphia > Peramelidae > Macrotis > Macrotis lagotis. The sequence goes on from NC_133658.1 coordinate 884,129,912, forward strand.
GGGGTTATTCTAAAAGAAAAGGAGTACAAAGAAAGAATTTTTGTAGAAGATGGCATGGCAATTGAGTCTTGAAGGGAGTTAGAAGGTGTAGATGAGGAGACACAAGGGAGAGCCAGTGAAATAAGGAAGGAAGTAGGGAAGGAGAGAAGGAGGGAAGGAAGGAGGAAAGGAAGGAGAGAAAGAAGGAAGGAAGGAAAGGTAAGGGAAGAAGGGAGGGAGAGTGGGATAGGGGAGTAAAGGAAAGGTGAGAGGGATAGAGGGAGAAAGAGGAAAGAAGAGAGGGAAGGAAGGATGGAGGAAGATAAGGAGAGACCTCATCTTAGAATCAGACTTTAAGTAGTTGAAAGAAATGGTATATTTTAGTTAAAAGTTAGAGAAAATATGGGACGACTAGGTGGCACAGTGGATAAAGCACCGGCCTGGAGTCAGGAGTACCTAGGTTCAAATCCGGTCTCAAACACTTCATAATTACATAGCTGTGTGGCCTTGGCCAAGCCACTTAACCCCATTTGCCTTGCAAAAACCTAAAAAAAAAAAAAAGTTAGAGAAAATAAGATCTAAGTTCACAGAGTCCCTACTCCAGAGAAACTCCCCTTGTATGTGTTTACATCTAGATCATAGAGATAGAAATACAAAAACTGAATAGCCCTAATCCTCAAGGAGATTACATTCTAAAAGAGGAGAGGAGTAGATAAATCATTTGTTGGGGAAGGGGGGAAACAAATAAAAAGTCAGATAATTTATGTCTTGGGGAGGGTAGAGGGAAAGGAGGAAGGGAGGAAAAAAACTGGAATTCAAATTCTTATAAACATGAATGTTGAAAACTAGCTTTATATGTAGGAAAAAAATACAATTAACAGAAAAAAAAGAAAGTAAGTTTTTAGATGTTATCTAAAATGAAAAAGAAAAGATCCAAAGCATATAAAGGCATTTAAAGAGGAAGAGAGTGCTAAAAACTGGAGTGGAGGGAGAGAAGCAGAAAGGTCTTGTGTAAGAGACAGGTCCTTTGAAGCCTGGCAGAGTGAAATGAACAGTGTATTTGGAGACTAAAATCTGCTAACTACCTATGTAAATCTCTTTGGGCCTAATTCTCCAGATCTGTAAATGAGCTAATGTAATTAGCTCTCTGATCAGGTCTAAATCCTTGAGGAGGTACCTGCATACTTTTATCCAAAAATGGAACACGGTTGGAGGTAGGCCACCTTGTTGTTTGTACCTCCATTGGCCCATTTAGAATGTTCCAAATAGCAGAGGTTACAAAAGACTCCCAGGAAGGTATTGCTTTTCCTTTCTTCTGCCTCTCCTAAGACCAACTATGAGTTGGCAGGTCTCTGTAAAGTTTCCTCCAGCCTTTCTTTTATTTCCTTGTTTTTCTGTATCTTCCCATCAGGAGCTGCCTGCAAGGCAGGAACAGAGGGCTGAGAGTTGTTGGTGCTCATTGGCTGGTGAAGAACATTCTCTCCCTGGGACTCTGGCTTGAATTGAATTCACTTGTAGAAAATGCCTAAGGAGCATCCCAGTTTTGCAAAAATAAAAAGGCCAGTCACTGGGGTCTCTGGCAGGAGGAATACTTTGAATCCTGTTCAAAGCTCCTTCCTGTTCAGAGTAGCAATTTTGCTATGTTTTAAACTGAGTTGTTACAGGCAGGTATAATAGGTCTTGGCTAAAGTACAGATTGTTGTTACTTTGCCAGTGTTTTCTCCCCCCTCTGCTTTTCTTTACCAAATGGAGCTGTTATTTGCCTGGCCCAACTCCTAATGAGGATACAGCATCCAACCCTCCCCCCCCCCATCCTTAAATAAAGGACCATGTTATTCTCAGGACACCATCAAGGGCATTCATTAGCAGGGAGGGCATTCCTCCATGAGGAGGGAACCAGCTTTTCCAAAACAGTTGCTTGGTTCTGTACATGAAGCCCTAGTAATTCCTGAGAACAAAGGTACTTTCCATAGAAGGTCATTTCTCAGTGTCCAGACTAGTAGATTTTGAACTCCATTTCAAGTTGATGTTTCTGATAATAAGTGTTTTCGCTTTCCTTCATTAAGGGTTTCCTAGTGATCATCGTGGAGGATTCTTAATGTCCAATGGACACATTTCTGTGAATGTAGCTCATCAATGAAGAGCCGAAAAGGTCATCGAAGGTTAATCTGTTCATCCGGAATTTTTCTGGCTGAGAATCATGGAATGTAGAAAGCAGTCAGTCAGTAAATAAACATGGATTGAATGCCAACTCTACTCCAGCCACAAGCTCTGGATTAGTTCTAGGTGACCCAAAGGGAAATGGAAAGATGCATGGTAGGAAACAAAATAGGAGGCCTGCAATGTTACAAAATGAGGGATTGTATATTCCAAGGATGTTGTTAGAAGCCAGTCCAATGAGCTCTTCAATGTGGGAAGCCTATCTAGTGATGAAAGCACAGGCTATTCATGCCTGCCCAGCCTATATGATATACATCTATGTCAATCAACAAACTTTTCCTGAACACCTACTATGTGTCAGATACTCCTGCCCTCAGGGAAGTTACATTTTATAGGAGATACATTCTACTAGTATGTCCTGCCATAATTTCACCTGTGGAGCCACTCAATGTATTAGAAAGTCCTCTTCAGGGGCAGCTAGGTGGTGCAGTGGATAGAGCACCAGCCCTGGAGTCAGGAGGACCTGAGTTCAAATTTGACCTCAGACACTTAATAATTAACTAGCTCTGTGGCCTTGGGCAAGTCACTTTACCCCACTGCCTTGCAAAAACCTAAAAAATTAAAAAAAGTCCTCTTTAATTTTTAAAGATAAAGCAATTATTTGCTTACTAGGTGCCAGGCACTTTTGATATTGCATTGATGTCAAAGCAGAGCCAGTTGTCTCTTGGTTATCCCTCACTCTTGACTGGACCACATTCTTTTCTAATCATATATTTTTAACTATTCTCCTTTGTGTGGGACAGAAGAGTCTGAGGAAATGGATTTAAATCTCACTTTTGACACATCCATCCTTCAAAGTCTCATAATATGAGTTTTTCTGTCTTTAAAGCCAAGTTCCTTCTGAGGTTCCCTACCTTGTCAATTAATCTTCTCCAGGCTCAGTTTTCTGCTCTGTAAAACTAGAGGGTCTGGATGCAATGTCTTTAAAAGTCCATGCTTGCCATTCCATCATTTCTTGTCTGTATTGCTATGAAGATCAGATCGACTATGTGTCTCTCCAGAGAAATGATCTGAAAAAAAAAAAGATAAACTGGTCTGAGTGGGGAAGGGAAGAAATATTTATTATGTGCCTACTATGGTCAGAGATGGTGTTAAGCACTTGACAAACATCTCATTTGGGAGACAGGAAATAGGAAGAAGAAAGGTTAATCAAAGGGCATGTTATGATGACGATGTTTTTGTCCTTGGTTCTCAAAGATTACCATAATACCAGGGAGGTGATGCCATGACTAGCACATTAATTGGATTTGAGTGAGGGGTGCTGTTCCAAGTCACCAACTTGGAACCATTTGGTTCAGTGGCCAGATATGAATCAGGATGATAGGCTGACCCTGGATGTGAGGCAATTAGGGTTAAGTGACTTGCCCAAGGTCACACAACTAGTAAGTATCAAGTGAGACAGGATTCAAACTCAGATACTCCTGGCTCCAAGGCCAGTACTCTATCCACTGTACCAGCTAACTGTCTAACCAAAAGACATCTGAAGTGCTCCACTAGAGCCCATACAATGTCAAAAGTCTACAGCAAGCCCCAACACTCTGGGCAGTCTCTCAGTGTCAGATATATGGGAGGTAGACAAGTGTTCTGGTAGGATAGGAATGAGGTTTTTTTATTTTACATTCCTGAAGGGAATAGAGGACACATCCTTCAAAGTCTCATAATATGAGCTTTTCTGACTTTAAAGCCAGGTTCCTTTTTTTGGGAAATCTGATAGAAATTCAATTTGGCCAAAGTGAGGAATTCACCTGATAAGCAGTTTTGAATATACTTTGAAAGTCTATCTGTGTCTCCTGAGACTTTTTGCTGCTTTGAAGCAGGGAGCTGGCCAAGAGAAGTTTAAAAATAGGTATTTTTTTTTAAAAAAAGTGCATTGTAGACGTAAAAGGAAAACCAAAAAATCCAATGGCTGATTTTTTCTAGGTAATATCAAGTATGCTTGATGGAATTTTTAAAATGGCAAAATGGCAACAGTCTTCAGTTTCTTGTACATAACACTGTTGAACAAATAGGATCTTGCTTAAGAGCAAAGTTCTGGGATAGCAAACTGGCTTATTCTATCAGCAAGATAGGTGTAAGACCTGTGAGGCAAGCCTGAATAGCCATGAAGTCAACAGCCCTCAATGTTCCTAGTAATGTGGCATTATTAGGTTAAGCAGAGGGAGAACTGCAGTATTTCATTTTTTATATGTAGAACTTTGGGATATGAAAAATAGATAATATCCTATCTTCCTTCCACTCATTTTACAGATGGGGAAATTGAGGCCCAGGGAACCAAAGTGCCTTATTCAAGGTCATTCAATAAGTTGGTGGCAGAAGTGGAATGAGGAACCAGGTGATAAAATAGAATTTAAAAAGACATCAATAGAACCTTAAAAAATTGAAAACTCATTAAACTCTATATGTGCCACTTGGATACTTTGGGGGAGGAACAATGTAGGGGGTTGGGAGACTTGGGATGAGATCAGGAGTAGTGTGATGTTTTTTTACTTTTCTTTCATGTAAATTTTCTGGGAAGGCAACATGATACAGAGACAAGAACATTGAACTTGGAATTACTAAGACTTGAGTTCAAATTCTGACCCTTGCCACTTAACTACCTGTGTGACCTCAGGCAAATCACTTAAACTCTCTGGACTGGTCTCTCATGTGTAAAATGAAGGCTTTGGACATGATGCTCCTCTCGGACTCTTTTCCAGCTCTAAATTTGTGATTTTATCTCATTTCCTCTCTCAGTCACCCTCTGACCTATGAAGATCATAGGGCATATAGAAATATTTCCAATTTTACAGATGGGGAAATTAAGGCATGCTAGTGGTTTTCCTGAGATATTGGACCAAGTTATGGGTCCAGGACATGAATCTTTCACTATTCCCAGCTTTCCAAATCAAGGTGTGAGAGGAAATGTAGTATAGAGGACAGAGAACTGCTTGACCTAGTGGTCAAGAAGACCAAATCCTATCTCAAATACTTCCTAGCTGGGTGACCTTGGACCAGTTTCTTCATCTCTAAAATGGGGTTAATGATTAACACCTATTTCATGTTGTCCTGAGTCTAAATTAAGGTGCTTGCTATATAGAAAGCATCAACTATGTTATTTGTGTTTCCTCTACAGATGTCACTTCTTCTTTTTAAACTTCTCTATTTATTTTCCAATTCAATCTAAAGATCATTTTAACATTCATTTTTAAAATTCTTTTCTTGAATTTTATTTTTTTCCAATGGCATGCAAAGGTAGTTTCAACATTCATTTTCGTAATGTTTTCTCCTCATCCTCCCCCATCCTATCCCCACCCTAGGATAGTAAGTCATCTGATATAGGTCATACATGTATAATTGTGTTACATATATTTCCGTATTACTCAGATATAAACATCACTTCTATCTCTGACCACCTTTCTCCCATTTTTCAGGTTCAGAATAAGTGTCATCGTTGACTCTTACGTCTCTTTCCGTTCTCCTCAAGCTCTTCCTCATCTATCCCTTCTGCCCACTCCTTTCTGCTCTCATATCCCTAGGCCCAGCTAAATTCTTTATCCTAGCATTACAGTGTTTAGAGTCAGGAGCACATAATAGGTAGGGACTTAACAACTACTCTCTGATTGACTGATGGAAGAGATTTTTGATACCATCTTTTTGTGTTTTGACAGAAGAGGAACCTAAGGTCAAATAAGGGAAATTACTTGCCCAAACCAAGATTTGAATATAGATCTTCCAACTCTAAATCCATTTCTCCCCATTATTCTATTTCTTGCCTGGAATTGATATTAGTGATTAGATTAACAATGTTATAGTAATTAAGTTTAGCCATGTTATTTTCCTATTCTGATTGCCTTGAGGTTAAAAAATAAACAAGCCCTTCCATCTTGCTCTTAAAACCTTTGGCAAAGCTCAGATGTTATTCTGCCACCCCCAGCTCCAAACCTTTTCCCCCTCATCTCTCCCCTCCCCTTTCTCCTTGGAGTGCAATGCTGTGGCTAACCTTTGGGTTGAGACCTGGGGAGAAGCCACTTAGTCTTGTTAGTGTTTTATTCCCTTATTTACTATTACATTTCTGAACTTCATGGTCTAGGCAAGCTGTCCTTCTAGCTTTTCCTCAAATAAGTTACCTCCATTTTGCCTCCTAAAGACAGCTAGGTAGGATAGTGGGTGGAGCACCAGGCCTGGAGTTAGGAAGACCTGAGTTCAAATCTAACCCCAGACATTTCCTAGTATTGTGATCCTGGCCAAGTCATGTCACCCTGTTTGCCTCAATTTCCTCATCTGTAAAATGAGGTAGAGAAGGAAATAGCAAACCACTCTAGCATCTTTGCCAAGAAAATCCTAAATGGAGTCATGAAGAGTAGGATGAAACTGAAAATTTACTGAACAGCAATTTTCCCTCTTTGGCCTAGCTATCCATCCCCATGGCTGGAACATATCTCTTCCTTCTTCCATTTCTTAGAATATCTTGTTTTCTTTAAAATGTTGCTTGAGGGGTGGCTAGGTGGTGTTGTGGAGAAAGCACCTAGCCCTGGAGTCAGGAGTACCTGGGTTCAAATCTGGTCTCAGACACTTAATATAATTACCTAGCTGTGTGGCCTTGGGCAAGCCACTTAACCCCATTTGCCTTGCAAAAACTTAAAAAAAAATGTTGCTTGAGAGTGAAGCCCATGAAGACTTTTGAAGATCCTCCCCCCCCACCAAGATAGTGCCAAAGTAGAAGGAGGCCATTGTCTCTTCAAGAAAGTTTTCAAATTAAATAAGAATATTTAATATAATATGATACTATAATTAAATATCAATAATTAAATAATTATTATGACTATTAGTTGTAATAATTTATTATAATTTTGATAAACAATCTCAATTCAATAATTAAATGTTTAAATTATAATTATAGTAATATAATAATTGATTAAATAAGATAATATTTGGAAAGCACTTAATACAAGTGATTGGCATATTGTGGGCACTTATTAACTATTTCTTTCCATTCTTCTTTCCATTTAAGGCAAAGGACAAAAAAAGCATGTTAAATTATGTTGTTATTTTTGTTGTTGTTTTTAGGCTATTTTTTCAGTCGTAACTGACTCTGTGAACTCATTTGGAGAGGAAATGGCAAATCATTCTAGTACCTCTGCCAAGAAAGCTCCAAAATGGTATGAGGAAGAGTGACCGAACAATGCAATAAAAACAAAAACAGTGTGCTTACTGAAGGCTTGTGGATTGAAAGGATGCCCAATTTGGGCCAGACACAGCGTTTCTCATATATCTTCTCATTTGGTCTTCACAACAACCCTGGGAGGTAAGTACGACTATTATCACTGCTATATAATTGAGGAAATGTAGGCCAACATTAAGTGACTTATGCAGGGTCACATAGTTAGGAAATGAAGCTGAATTTAAATCCAGATCTTGACTCCCCTGCTGCTTTGATTGACTAATGATGATTGATTATAGTTCTCTATTCATTGACTTCCCACTTCCAATCTCTCTTTCCCTCCAATCAAGCCTTTTTTATCCTCCTCTGAGACTTTTCCCAGAGGTGACAGAATAAAGTCCAAACTCTAGCCTGGTACTCAATCTAGCCCTTATTTTCCTGTCTTATCTTGCTCCTTCCCATTGTCCCCTTTACATTGCATCTCATCCACTAGCTTTCTAAGCAAGATATGCTGGTCTCTGCCTCTACACCTTTCCTTGCAGCCAATCTGATGTGGCAAAGATACCAATTTGTGCTACTGATTAACTGAAAGGTAACTAGGGCAGGGAGATTAGAGCTTTGCCCCCAAAGGCTGTGAAATTTTTCCACAAGAAGACATTTAAAGAGCCTATTGTAGGAATTGTACTTTGAGGAAGAAGGGTGATTTTGGGAAAGGGGGAACTGGTGAGGTGGAGCTGTCACCTGGTGGGAAAGAGAGAAGGGAGATAGGAATAGGCTCCTGGGGAACATCTAAATGCCTTTAGGGTGTCTCTAGCACTGATAGTCTTATTGGGACCTAAGCTCTGGTCCCACCTAGGCTGTGGAGAGGGCTACCTTAACTGAAGGTGTTGGGACCCTAGTTCAGCAAGCCTGTCTCCTCCATGTTGACCTAAGGGTTGCTTCTTAATAAAGAAGGCACAGGCTGAGAAGGGCACAGTCTTCTCTTTCTATGATCAACCTACCAAGGGATCCCTCAGGAAAGGAATATGAAATGGGAAAGGAGAAGGAAAAAAGAGAAGGAAACTAACATCTTGGTCCCTAAGGGAGGATCTAGATAAATTCCTCTTTCAGCCTTAATGCTGGAGGACCCAGACTTTTAGAAATTTTGCACTCTTGATCATATAAGATAAAATGAGACACCGGATTATATAAAATTCAAAGTTTCTGGAAAACAAAACCAATGTAGCTAAAATTAGAAGAAACATTTGTCTGGGGGTGGGGTGGGAATGGCTTTGCAGCAAGTTTCTCTGACCAGGGTCTCATGTACAAGATATATAAGGAACTGAATGAGTCATTCCCCAAATGATAAATGGTCAAAGAATATAAACAGGCAATTCTCAAGGGAAGAAATTACAACAACTATATAAACAAGAAATTATCAATAACTATATTAGAAAGGCTCCAAATTACTAATAGTTAGAGAAATGCAAATTGCAGCAACTGAGGCTTCACCTCACATGCCTAAGATTGACAAAGAGGACAACAAAGGAAAAATGACAGATCTTGGAAGGGCTATGGGAAAATAGGCACATGAATATATTGTTTGTGGAGCTGTGAGTTAGTTTAGTCATTCTGGGAAAGTAATTTGGAACTATGCCCTCAAAGTTTCTAAACTGTGCATACCCTTTGACCTAGTGATATCTCTATTCCAAAAAGAGAGGTGGATGAGATGGATATTCAGAGAGGACTAGCACCTTTGATGTGAGAGCTTGACGTGTCTTTTTCAGGGCTGTTCATTCTCCTTTGGTGACCATCTGCTACCTAACTCTCACCTGTGGCTCTAAGAAGCTGTATCATGAACAGGAGCCATATCCTGATAACCACCTCAGCAAACAGGCTGAAACCAGGTTTAGTGTAATTGAAAAAGAACCCATTAGTGAACTGGGGGGTCTACCCCAAGCATCTGAATACTTCCCCCAGCAGAATGGGTGAATGAGAACAAGTTGTTCCAGTGGCCATGAAGGTGGCTGAATGAAGCAGGTGCTGTGGAACACTTAGAACTTGGTCAGACATTGAAGGTGCCAAGGCTGTCCACTGCATCCTGGGCTATTGCCAGTTGTCCTGACTGTTATTCTGCCGCTGAACTTCTATGACTCTGGAAGAGAGAGTGAGTGCAACTCTGCCTCACTTCAATCTGATTCACTAACAAGACTAGACACCAGCCCTTGATGCTCTTGGTCCGCTTTGAAAACTAAAGACAAACAACTCAAAAAAGATCAAGAGAAGTCGAAAAAGGACTCAGATGTGATATAAACATATACACATCCACATCCACATCCACACCCACATCTACACATACACAAACATACACACACACACACATACCTGTACATACCTGACTCTATCTACTTTGACACCAAATTGTCCCACATCTTCTTTTATACCTTTATTTTAGAATTGAGCTGTTTGAAGCAAGTTGGTTTTTCTGTAAGTTGTTCTTCAACAAAAAAGACAAGCACTAGTGTAGTGTGATATAGTTGGCAAGGTACATAACATATTCTTTAAAAAGTGATAAACACATGTGGCCCCTCTGATAAGACAGACCACCAATGAAAAAACAGTAAAAACATTATCAGTAAGGAATTCATATGGTAAACTACCACTCCTATGGCTAGAATTATAAGGTACCTGGCAAGATTCCAGTCATTAGATCCCTGTTCCTAAATGGGAAATGGGGCATCTTTGATTCTCCAACTTGAAGTTTCTCAAGGCCAGTGTTGATCAATTTATCAATGGAATGAGGCCAGAGTTGATGGGAAACACCTACCTGGTGCTGTCCTTAATTCTCCAGAAAATAAACTTATGGGAGCATCTAAGACTCAAGTTGGTAGTTGGTAGATGGTACTGATGTTTGAATTGCTTACATATTTTGACCTATAAAGTTTTACATATTTTGACCTACAAAGTTTTTTAGCCTACACTGAGAAGCATAAGTCTAATTCGTGTTTCCTCATATGGAATACATTGCAAATTACAAAGGTCCACAAAGCCCTGTACTTGTGTTATTTCATTTTGGTCCTCACAATCACCCTAGAAGGTAGTTGCTGTTTTTAATCTTCATTTTATAGTTGAGGAAACTGAGACAGTCAGGAGAAGTGAAATGTCCAGTCTCACATGACTAATAAGTGTCTGAAGCAAGATTTGAACTGAGTTCTTCCTATTTCCAAATCCATCTATTAACAAAGGAACTGAGTTAGTGTAATATGAGTAACTATTGACTTGCTCCTCAGGTCATCTCTCTTTCAATCAGTTGTTAATTTTCACCTTCCTTGGGGTAGAAGAAAAGGGCCTATGACAGATGCAGGTCTTTGGTCTTATAGGTCAGGATAAGCAGCTAAGAGGGTGGAGGGATGGACCAGCTTTCCAGGTGAATGCAAGCTTCCCACCCTCCAAAGGGAAGTTTAAGCAAAAGAAAGCAATGCTTCCAGGGAAAGGAAAGTTCCAGAATTATGAGGAAACTGAGCATTCACATATGAAGACAACGCTCTACTTGTCTCAATGCTTAGAGAGTCCCTATCTGCCATTTGCTGTGTCCCTCTTTGAATGTCCCTCCCTCCTCCCCTTACAGGGAAGGTTGATTCACTCTCAACCTAGATTCTAGTTGGAGATAGGGGGGGAAAACAAAACTTTAATTTCATTTTCCTTTTTTTTATCAACAAAGATTAATTTTCTTGCCTTTCCATGACTAATTGAAAAAAACAACAAAATTCTTGCAAAAATATGCACCAACAAAATAAATTAACATTTTAGTCATGTATGCATCATTTTGCAACTTAAGTCCATCATCTGTCAGTTAAGAAATGAGTGTCATTTTTTCATTAGTCTTCTGGAAAATAGAGAATCATTAAAATGCATTTTTAAGTTTTTCTAAATTGTCCTTGCATCATCTTATCATTATATAAATTGTTATCTGGTTGTACTTCCTTTACTTTGCATACCAGTCTTCCCAAAGTTCCCTGAAATCATCGACTTCATCATTTCTTGATGTTACTGTTCAGTGGTGTGATCCCTCTTGGGGTTTTCTTGGCAAAGATGCTGGAGTAGTTTGTTACTTCTTTCTCCAGCTCATTTGACAGATGAAGAAACTGAGGTAAAAAGGGTGAAATGATTTGAAATGAGGCTGGATTTGAACTCAGGCCATCCTAATTCCAGGTCTTATGATAGTGTTCTTATAATAGTCTTCCATTATATTCATGTATCATAACCTGGTCATACATTCCCAATTAACAAGTACCCTCTTAATTTACATGTCTTTGCCACCACAAAAAAATAGCAACTACATAAATATGTATATGTATATGTACATGTACATGTATACATATGTGTGTACATACATGTATATGCCTGTGAGTTCAAATTTGGCCTCAGATACTTGCTAGGTGAGTGGAATATTCCCTCTTAAGAGTTAATATTCCTAGTGAAGTCCTCTCAGGACTTGAAAACCATTAAGCAATGATAAACTATCACTCTTAGACTATTCTTAGAAGAAAGAGGGAGAGAGAGACCTTGCATTCTAAGCCAGGCACCCTCCTGATTCTGTTGGTGGGGGGAACAGTGGACTATTTCCAGAGAGACCTTGCATTTTTAGTTAGTCACCTATTTGATGATAAAACTATCTTAACTGAGAGAACAGTAGACTGTTCCCATGAGAAAAACCTTGCATTCCAAGGGAGTTCATAAGACTCCCCTTGTTTGATGATAAGTAGACTGTTTCTAGACCTTGCATTCCAAGACAAGTTACATTACTTTAATGAGATAGTTATAATCCTGAAGGTTATCCTCACCATCTGGTTGGTGAGGTAATATTTTATGAAAAATATTTCATATTCCATTCTTTTCTTTGTTGCTGGGATAGATTTTCACAAGTAGAATGTACCTCTGAAGACTAACTAATGAGTTAACAGAGGGATGACAGGGAGGAGGAAGGGCTCATGTTAGGCCATATAATCTTGCTTGACTGTCAATTCGGGGCAGCTCCTTGATCTTCACTACCTTTGTGAGACTTGGAGTGTGTCTTTTTCTCGAGAAAAGCCAAAATATACTTTTGTTTTTGCTCAGAGGAGTCTCTATATTTTTTTAAATGGCTTTTTATTTTTATCCCACACATAGGTGTGTGAACGTGGGTAGTCACTTTATTTTCTCTGCTTAAGTTTCTTTATGTGTAAAAGGAGATGGAGAAGGAAATGGCAAGTGACTCCAGAATCTCTGCCAAGAAAACCCCAAATGGGGTCAAACGAGACTGCAATGACTGAACTAAAAAAAGATAGAATTCGTCATGCTAAGTTGACAAACATTCCTATTGTCTTATTAAAGTAAGTATTAAAGCATATTTTCACTACAACTTTAATGCACTTAAAAATGCCATCATTATTTATTGTTAGTTCCTTTTTAAAATAAGGGGTAAGATATGACCTTCCAAGTCAGTCTGTAGTTTGGGCAGTAGTAGTGAGATTTGGGTACCAGTTAATTCTACTTCAACGGAGTCTCAGTGACAACAAGAGTTAAATAACCTTCCCCATGTATTCGCTTGATTAAGTCATTTCCCCCTTTTCCAACCTGTTCCTATCTAGGAACAATAAAGGAGTTAGATTAGCTCACTCCCCAAGGGTCCTTCCAACATGATGGTTTGAGAATTATTTTGGAGCAGGGTATTTTCAAGGCTTTTTTCCATCCTTTTCAAGACTAACTATATATTTACTCTAGGAGTTAACATTTTCATTCATTCCTCCACTTGAATGTGCAGAATGTGAAACAAAAAACCATCTGATTTTAGCACCTACTATCAAAGATACTTAGTTAAAATAGGAAGCTACCAAATGAGTCAATTCTTCTGAGGTATTGGGAGCTGGGGGAGAGGAGGGGTCATTTTCTACAATCAGAAGCCTGGGGGTCTCTCCTCCCCTTTCTCCAAATAAAGATGATTTTAGGACAGCTGGCACACACATCACCCCCCCCCCCAAACCAGGTTGTTTGTACTTTCCCCAACTGCAAAAGGCAACTGGATAGATGCCTTGGCTATCTACCTTGGACAGAAGGAAGAACTGTCTATTCTTTAGAGACAAAGCAACCCCCTGGAATGTTGGAGAATGGGAGTAGAGGTCTGGAATCTGATACTGGTCAAGTGTGAGACCCTGGAAACCACTGGAAAGACTGAGCTTGCTTTTTTCTAATCTTATCTCTAAATTAATTCAAAGACTTTATATTCCAGTTCAAATTGTCCATTTGCATAAGACATTTAATCATAGCTATATCAATAATTGATAATAAATGAATTATAGTGTATGAATAATTTGAGGGGGGCCTATTTTCCCTCTTCCTTAAGATTTATGTATTGAATATTCCATCTCCAGTCCCAATATTTTTGCTTTGCTTTTTTTTTTTTTGAGGCAATGGAGTTAAGTGACTTGCCCAAGGCACAAACAAGTGTCTGAGACCAGATTTGAACTCAGAAAGATGAATCTTCTTGCTTCCAGGGCTACTGGAAGTGCCACTTAGCTGCTCCTCTGCCCTTCTATGTTTGTACAGTCTATTTTCCATGTCTAGATTGTGCTCCCTCTTCATCTCTTTCTCTTAGAATCCTTTTCTTCCTATCATGAAAATGTTCTGCATGACTACACATTTATAACTTATATAAAATTGCTTGTTTTTTTAGTGGGGAGGGGCAGGGAAGAAGGGAGAGAATTTGGAACTCAAAGGTTTCAAAAATATTCTAAAAATTGTTTTCACATGTAATTGATAGAAAATAAAATACTAAATAAATAAATTTTAAAAAAGAATAATACCTGTATTCATTCAAGATTAGACTAATAGGGGCAGCTAGGTGGTGCAGTGAATAGAACACTAGCCCTGGAGTTAGGAGGATCTGAGTTCAAATATGACCTCTGACACTTAATAATTACCTAGCTGTGTGACCTTGGGCAAATCATTTAACCCTATTGCCTTGCAAAAACCAAAAAATAAAGATTAGTCTGATGTATCCCCTTTTACAGGATGACCTTAGTTTTTAACTTTCTCTCTCTTAAAAATGGTTTACTCTTTTCTTCTCTACACTCTCTTTATTGGAAACTTCATCAGTTCCCATGGGTTCAATTATTATCTCTATGTCAATGACTTCCTGATCATAAACAATCTCTCTCTCTTGAGTTCCAGTCCCATATCACCAACTGGATTGGTCCCTGTTGAGTACTGGACATTTCAAAGAATCACCAAAACACAGAATCTGACAATTGAAAGGTACTTTGGTGATTATCTAGTACAATCCAATTACAAAAGCAATCCCTAATGTAGTGTTCCTGAACAGTGACCCTCCTATTTTCCCTTGAAGACCACCAAGGAAGGAAAACTTGTGACCTTCTAAGGCAACCTGCTCTACTTTTCTATGGCAGTTCTAAGGTTTAGAAAGGTTTTCCTGACATCAAGTCTAAATTTTCTTCTTTTTACCTTTCATCTATTCTCTTGCTTCCTCTCTTTCAGAAATCTGGTTGGGTTTGTATCCAAGTTGCATTTGAGGGTTTGTTTGAAGATATTTTTGACTTATTTTCTTTTTCTAGCTTTGTATCTTGAGCTTCCTGGTCATCATAATACTTCTTTATGGTGGGACTTCTTTTTGTTGGATCATTTTTCTATGGACTTCTGGACTTTGGACTCTTAAGTTAGGGCTGGGTTGTTCATACTTCTTGGGGGATGTTTACCCTGAACTTTTGTCTTCTTGGATCCTGCAATTTTCACAGGTTGGGCTGGCAGTGTTTAGGCTTTCAGTGCTTCCAAAGATTGGTGATCCTGGGTGACATCTGCTCCCAGTCCTCTCAGTCAAATTCTTGACCCAGATTTTGGCCTGTTGACGTACCCTAGTTGGAAGTTCCAGTAGAGTCCTGCTGACTCAGCCACTATTAGCCCTCTGGGAGGCTCTGCAGGTTCAGAGGGGCTGAACTGTTGGTTCCCCTTTGGACTGGGATTCCCACCCTGGTTATTCCACTGCAGGCTTCAACGTGGGCTGGAGTCTAGAATTGAGTCCCAGTTCTGCTCCTGAGGACAGAGTCACATGGCTATTGTTGACTTATGAACTTGTTCTTGCTTAGTAACCCAGTTAGGGTTCAGTACATGGAACACATTTCTGTTTTCTACCTAAAAGTGCAGGTCCCCTCCTCAGCCTTCCCTAAGATCTTTGACCTGTAACTGGGGAGTGGGTGACAGAGGTGCCAGATGGCATCAATTCTTGAACTTTCTATACTAAGTCATGGATCTCCTGGGATGTTTTCCCACTCAGTTTCAACTCCTGGGTATTAGAATGCTCTGTAGATATGGGTCCCAGGTCAGTGCCACCCTGAGTGTCTGAAGACCTGTCTGTCTGCTTAAACTGCCTCGGACAGAAAAAATTACTCACTGTGACTTTTTTCTTGGATTTTCCAATCACAATTTAGTCTGATGTGTTATCTAGATGTTTGTAGAGGAAATGTGATGGGTAAGAGGGGTAGACAGTACTTCTTCCTGTTTGCTCCACTTTAAAGAGTTGTCAGTGAGCATCTTGAAGCATGGTTGACCACTGTACAGAGGATGGTTGAGAAGGCAGTATATAGTGAAGCTATCACCTCCTTCTTCCTGGAATCTAAGCCTCTAAACTTAATGAAACCTAAGACTCCATAACCTTTTTTGGCTGCCATACCACATTGTTGACTCATATTGAATGATGGTTCACTGAAACTCTCAGATAGTTTTCTGAACCAATGCTGTCTAACACATTTTTATGGTTTATAAACATAAAAATATGATATATATATATATGAATGTGAAGTTAAAAATTTTAAATATTGAACCAGTTATCTGTTATAGGATTGATTTGACTAAGGTTTCTTGATTTATTTTATAGTATTTGGTTTGTGGTTGCTTTGATTTGAGTGGGATTTATATAAGAATATGTTTGCTTCTTGGAATTATTATAATTGCAAATGCCATCCTTCCTCTGGGAATGCAAATGATTTGATATGACTTGTTAGGGAATCACCATGCAAATATAAGAGGATTTGTGATTTCATTAGTAAAAAGAACTCTTGGTGAGGAAATTTTTCCCAGATATGAAGGTAACTGATAAATTTAAAGAGTTTCTTGGGACACAGTTCTTGACTTTCTATGACTATCCAGGCAGGGACAATGCCATGTTGACTCAGTAACACCTGGTTTCTTCATAGGAGGACAGAATGGATAGAGCCAGGGTTTGACTGTTGTCCCCAGTGCTTTCACAGCCCTATGTCTGGGTAAGACAACTGTCATCACTGGTGTGTGAGGGATGGAAGCAATTAATGTTTATTAAGCACTTAACTATGTCCTGAGAACTTCACAAACATCTCAGTTGATCCTCCTACTACCCTGGAAGCTAGACACTATTATTATTAACCCTGTTTACAATTTAGAAAACTGAAGCAGGCAGAGATTAAATGACTTTCTTAGGTCATTCAGCTAATTAGTGTCTAAGATTATTTGAACTCAAGTCTTCCTACCCTCAGTTCAGAACCATATCCATTCTGCCCTCCTATGACAGGGGCGGGTGTTACTGGGTCAAAATGGCACTGTTCCTGGCTGGACAGTCTTAGGAAGCTTCAAAGGATTTTGAACCATTGATCCAGTTCTTGGTTTGATCAGCAGTCACCTTCTCCAATACAGGAAATTCCTCCATTAGTCAACCCCCATTGAAGGACACAGGAGCTCTAACCCCTCCAACTCACAAAACTGACCCAAAGGCCAGAAATATTTAGCTCAACATTATCTCCCTCTGCTCAGAAAAAAAGACATAATCTAAAATAAAAAGTCACAAAAGGGAGAGATTGGGTTGAAGAGAGTGGAACCAGAGATTCCTTTAACTTGGTCTATGTGCTGTATTTGCCTACAATGGCATCCAAAATTCTATCACTGTGGGAGAAAGGGCCTGGGACCTGAGCTCTGAGTAGGATTCTTATTAGAAGTATTGGAGAGAGATACTTAGAGTCAGAAACTGCTAGATATTTAACAATGAGTTCTCTAGAAAAAAAAATATACCCAAGACATATTTCAAGCTTAATCTCAATTATTAACATTTTAAAAAATCATTTTTTAAGTTTCAACACTCAACAACCACAACAAAATAAATCAAGCCTTGATTTGTAGGATCTGTCTATAGATTTCTGAAGGGTGGATACTCACACTGATAATTTAACAATAAACTCAAAGGTGATACCCATCTGCCTCTAGCAGATGCTCCCTGGTACAGTTGGTACAGTTCACAACTTAAGAGTGAGAATGGGGCGGCTAGGTGGCACAGCCCTGAGCACCAGCCCTGGAGTCAGGAGAACCTGGGTTCAAATGCGGTCTCAGACACTAATTACCTAGCTGTGTGGCCCTGGGCAAGCCACTTAACCCCATTGCCTTGCAAAAACTAAAAAAAAAAAAAGAGTGAGAATGGAAATTTTTTAGTTATGCAGCACCCCTCTTTGACTTCAGTAAATTAGCAGGAGTACAATTGGTATATTTGTCCATTTGACCAATTCCAGAAATGTCTTTGGAATGGATCACTGTCCTTTCAACTGACTTGTACCAAGGAATTAAAAAGAAAATCATATGGCATAATTCTGGCTGACCTCACAATCCTAAATTAGAAAAAAAAATTAAAAGCTCAAATAATTTCTTTAGTGGTTGTTAGATGATCCTAAAATTCCAAGGAATTTGGTTGACTTTCTCACTGTTGGGAAATCTGACGCCAGCCCTCAACTGGCATATCCATATACAGTCATAATATTAAAGCAACAATTTAAAACCATAGTTCCTTCCCTGTTGACACACAACAATGACTCCCTTAAAGCTGAGAGGAGACATTTCACACTTGTCTCCCCCTAAGGCAACTAGGTGATGCTAAACATTAAAGATCACAAGGACACTTAGATCCATGATGGGCAGAGGACATATCATTCTTCTGAATTAGTTTGTCCTTTTCTACTGTGAAGAAAGTAACATTCAATCCTCCCTCTTTCCCCTTAAATCAACTCCTCCTAGTTGCTTTAAAAAGTAAACTGAACTTAGAGGAGGCCTCAATCAATAAATACCTATTTAACTGTGCTCATTTTCCATGCTAAATTGCTGGACTGGAAAGTTCAAGGACGACACAGCTAGTGGATCCAAGAGTCAATGGACTGCGATTATCTAAGGTACAGTTCAATGGATTATCCCAGGTAGTTTGCTCTCCAATATCTTAGGTTTGGTGGGGGCTTCCGAATAAGAAGCCACCATCACTAAAATCATCATCCAAAGTATTATGGAAGGGGAAGCCAGGTGGCACAGTGGATAGAGCACCGGCCCTTGGAGTCAGGAGGACCTGAGTTCAAATCTAACCTCAGGTGCTTAATAATTCTCTATCTGTGTGACCATGGACAAGTCACCTAGTTCCACTGTCTTTTTTTTTTTTTTTAGATTTTTCAAGGCAATGGGGTTAAGTGGCTTGCCCAAGGCCACATGGCTAGGTAATTATTAAGTGTATGAGACTGGATTTGAACTCAGGTACTCTATCCGCTGGGCCACCTAGCCACCCCCACTGTCTTAAATAAATTAAAAAGAAATAAAATAAAACAAAAGTATAATGAAAGCATGATAGTCAATTTCACTCCCTTTTCTCTTTACTGTCCATTCCCTATGTCAATAAGATCATTCTGCCCCAATCCTTTGGAGCTATGTCAATTATCATAAGCTAAACTTGTCTCAGGTCAGGGTCCTATGGTTTGTTTATGGAACACAATGAAAGTTAAGATGTTTGTAGGTCATTCAGCAGTTAGCAAAAAAGAGAATTACCTATCCATAGCAGGAGAAGGATATTTAACAAAGATATCCATTAAGGATAGCCTATTTCATTCTAATGATAGAAACTCCTTTGCCTGAGTTTCCCATTGTGGTTCATGCATCAAAGCTTTTGTTGTTATTCCATTGTGTCTGACTCTGAGGTCTTCTTGACAAAGATACTGGAGTGGTTTGCCATTTCCTTCTAAGGAAACTGAGGCAAACAGGATGAGGTGACTTGCCCAGAGTCATCCAACTAAGTGGTCAGAGATCATATTTGAACTTAAAAAGATGAGTCTTCCTGACTCTAGGTCTGGAACTCTATCCACTGGGCCGCCTAGCTGCCAGTACCTAGAGCACCTTAAGGTTACTTTGTACTTAGACAACCAGTAAGTGATATCAATGGCCTAAGATGATTTCTTTTCTTTTTTTTTTTTGGCAAGGCAATTGGGTTAAATGACTTGCCCAAGGTCAGCCAACTAAGTAATTAAGTGTCTGAGGTTGCATTTGAACTCAGGTCCTCCTGACTCCAGGACTGATGCTCTATCCACTGTGCCACCTAGCTACTCCTTAGCTAAGATGATTTCAACACAATTATCTCAAGGCATAGTTCAATGGATTGTCACAGGTAGTTTGTTCTCCAATATCCTAGGATTGGGAAGATGGTTTCAGTAAGTTTTATGCAAATACTAACCTAAACTGCATAGGGTGAGGATCTAGGATAGTCCCTAAATCTTCATCCCTCAGACTATTGGCCAGCTGACAAAGTGGTCAATTTAGGAACAGTCAATAAATCTTTATAAATCCCTTCCCATTTTTGGTGCCAGACAATCAGGATGCAAATAGGAAAAAAGAAAAACAGATCCTGCCCTGAAGATGAATACAATGTAAGGTAGGAAGAGAATACATAAAAAATAGATAAAGGGAGTTGGTGGAAGGAAAAGGACCTGGGTCCAGAGCTGAACAACTGGGTGGGAACTGGGTGGTGACTGGCTTGAATTCCTTCTTTAAATGGAGGTTTGGAAAGAAACTCTCTTCTCCCCTCTCCATTCAAAAGGGTCCCAGGAGCCCTCTGGAGTATCAAGATTGATATGACTTTGCAGGATGGTGAAATCCCAGGGACTTGATGAGGAAATCCAAAGGAGTGCAATAAGAGGGGGGGAAATAGAGAGACAGACCTCCTTAGGAAGATTCATGACTATGCAAACTGGCAACTACCATGGATAATTTTGTAGTTTTCATTGTTTCCCACTCTCTTTGGTTTGTAGCCCTAAACCTGGCCCAGGTCTATCTGTATCACCAACTATAACTTCATAGATGTGTCTATCTGTTGCAAAGCACTTGGAATCATAGATAAACTCTCCCATATTCCCCCTTGTTAACAGAGGCTGAGTAATTTGGAAAGAGAAATCAGGAATCATCCTTGATTTCCCAAACTCTACTCTATCTCATATTCAATTAATTATGAAGTCTTGCCCATTCTGTTTCCAAAATGTCTCTCTCATCTGTCCCCTTCTCTTCACACATTCAACCACTTAGTTCAAATAGTTATCTTCTCTAACCAGGACTATTCCAATAGCTTTGATCTCCTGCCTTGTCTCCCCCCTCTAATCCATTCTCTACTCAACTGTCAAGGTGTTTTTTTTTTAAAGGGAAAGTGAGACACTCTTATGCCTTTGCTTAATGAACTTCCTTGGCTCTCTCTTGCTTCTAGGATCAAATGTTGTTTCTGTTGCTGCTTGCCCTTCATTCTCAAAGAGGATCATGACATCAGGAAGGTTATGCCTTGACATTCAAGTGAATTGGATTTAAGAAAGACAGGGCTCTGAAAAAATATATGGCATAGATAGAGCACTGGGTCTGGACTCAGGAAAGACCTGAGTTCAAATGTGATCTCAGATACTAGCTCTGTAACCTTAGGCAAGTCACTTAATCTCTATGTACCTCAGTTTCTTCAATTGTAAAAATGGGGAAAATATGTATCTCCCAGGGTGGTTATGACAATCAAATAAAATAATCTTTGTAAAACGTGCTTAGTACCCTGACTGGTCCATAGTTGGCACTGTATTTCATGCTTATTCCCTCTTCCTTCTCTATGTTTTCACATTTAAAGTTCTTCCCAGGCAAGATCCCACTGCCTTGATCCCATTTCCAAGGTATATATACAATATATAATTTCATGAACTCCTGTGGTAAAGTCAAACTGACCTTCATGAGGTCCTTCAACCACAACTTTTATTTCCCATTTGTGGGAAATATACGGGTCCATACATCTACTTCCTTTGTCCATTAGAATTCTCTGCTTCCTTCTAAGCTCAGTTCAAAGTGCCAGTTCCAATGAGAACTTACCTGATTCTCCCAACTGCTAATGCTTCCCTTGATCCCCCCAAAACCTTGCAGGAATAAGGTCATCATAGATTTAGAACTTGTTAGGGACTTGGAGATACATAGTTGATATCTCCTTGTGAATATGCCTAATTTTCTCCTTTTGGAACAATCCCTTGAGGGCAAAATTTATTTTGCTTTTGTCTTTGTATTTCTAGTACAATATTGAACTAAGACTTAAGCTCCCCTTCTTTAATTCATTCTTCCCTCAACTGCCAGAGTGATTTTCCTAAAGGGAAGAACATGCCCTCTTATTCCCCTGCTCTTATTTCCCTACTAGGTCTATAGTTTCAAAGAGATCAAGGAAGGGGAAAAGATCTTTTATGTATTAAAGTACATCTAGATGCTGATTAGTGAGAATGATGAATGAATCCCCCTTCTCCATCAAGTGATCAAATTAACAAAACATATTTCCATTGTTCTAGAACCATTATCAATTTTTACTTCATTTGAGTACATGCAATCACATTCAAAGTATTCATTATTTGTATTACTCTGGACCCAGCATTGTTTATAGCCATCCTTTTTGTGTGCCAGTGAAGAAATTAGAATCTGAGGAGATTCCCTTCAGTTGGGGAAAAACTGAACAAAATATGATTTATGAATGTAATGTAGATCATTGTATTATTGTGGTAGTGTGGTGTGATTTCTTACAATTGTAAGAAATGAGAGATTATAAGAAAGTATAGAAAAGTATAAGAAAATTCAGAAAAATCTGCAGACTTTTATTAACTGATGCAGAGTACAGAGAGCAAAACCAGAATAATTATTCAATAGCTACAAATTCCTTTGAAAGACTTAAACTCTGGTCAGGGCAATGATCAATTGTGATTTGAGAGGACCAATGATGAAGCATGTAGCCCTTCCTGAGAGGGAGGAGATGGACCAAAGGTGTAGAATGAGATAAATATGTACATATATTTAAATATTGAACATGACCCATCACAGAATTTGTTGTGTTTAATTATGCATATTAATACAAAAGCTTTTTTTTTCTTTTTGTTTTCCCAGTGAATGAGGTTCTGAAATGAAAAGGTGAGGAAATAAGATTTCTGTAAATTAAAAAATTCTTGGAATGCTCTCCCTTTTCAGCTTGGATTACTAACTGTCCTAGATTCCTTTAAGTCCCAAATAAAATTCCATCTTTTACATGAAACCTTTCCTAATCCCTCTTAATTTCCCAGTGCCTTCCCTCCATTAATTATCTCCTATTAATTCTGTGTATAACTTGATTTGTATAATTGTTTCCTTGTTGTCTTCTCAGCTAGATTCTTGTTATTCGTCCTTCCTTCTTGAAAAAGACCTTGACATCAGGGAAGTAATGCCATGACATGTAAATGAGGGAGTTCTGTGCAAAGTTTCCAGTCTCATTTTCTCCTCTGGGAGCCTTCTGTGTCCAGAGCTAAGAGACAGAACAGGACCAAGGGAAAAGTTCCTGGATGGAGTCTTTGGCCTTTTTAAGTTAAAGTATTTTTCCAAGGTCTTGGTTTGATTGAAGCAGGTAAGAGATGAAGCAAAGAATTTAGATTGTAAACTCCTTGAAGGCAGGGACTATCTTTTGCATCATTTTTGTATCCCCCAATGCTTAGCCCAGTGCATTGACTGGAAATAAATCAAATTTTAAAATTCAGCTAAAAATGCTTGGTGATTGAGCATGTGACTCTCAGAAAAGCTTCCCTGTTTTCATGGTTCTCTGTGGATCTGTATTCATCTTGTGATGTATGCACGTACTTTTTGCTAGTCAGAGTAGAGAATAAAGATTTTGCTAACTAAAATAGATCCTACTTAATACCTTTTTTGTTGTTTCCCTCATTAGATTGTAAGCTTCTTGAGGGCAGCAACTATCTTTTCCCTCATTTCATATTATTGAGTTGTTTTGTTAGTTGATTATTTAGCTATCTAGGTGATTTTTCTAAATTGTAGGTCTGACCACCTTCCCACCTTCCTCCCCTGCTCAGTGAGTTTAAGTGACTCCCAGTTATCTCTAGGATTAAATAAAAACTGCTCTGGCATTTAGAACTTGCCAGGTCTTGGCTCCTATCTTCCTTGCCAGCCTTCTTATACTGTACTCCCTCCAGGCACTGACCTCACACTTTTCCTTGAACATGATGTTCCATCTCTTGTCTTTGCATCTTGGGCTTGGCACTCTCTGCCTTCTTACCTCTGCTTCATTCAAGACTCCAGTCTAGCCTTCTGAGGGGGCTTTGCCTCATCTCTCTAGCTGCTAGTGCCTTCCCCCTCATCCATTATCTTTCTTTTTTATGTTCTTTTATTTTCTTTTTTCTAATTTCATGCAAAGGTAATTTTCAATATTTACCCTTTTGCTAGCTTTTGAATTTCACATTTTTCTATCTATCACCTTCCTTTCCCTCCTCCTTCCTCACAGCAGGAAGTAATCTGATATGGGTTGCATATGTACAATTATGTTTAAAATATTTCCATGCTGTGAAAGAAGAATTAGAACTAAAGGGGAAAAACCATGAGAAAGAGAAAAAACATAAAAGAAGTTTTAAAAGTCAACATAGCATGCTTTGCTCTGCATTCATGCTCCTTAGTTTTTCCCTCTGGATGTGGATGTCATTTTTCATCTCAAGTCTTTTAGATTATCTTTGACCACTGAACTGCTGAGAGGAGCTAAATCTATCACAGTTTACTATTGGTTTACTATTCATTATTTACCATGTTATCTCCTTCTTTTAGAATGGAAGCCCTTTGAAGTTAGGGCTTGTTTTTACTCCTTTGTATTTCTGTTACTTTGAAAACATTTGCCACATAGTTATATACTTAATAAATTCTGGTTGATTCATAAATACCTATTTGGACTGTTTCAGATTGATTTGGATTGCAACGAAATGAAATTCAACAACTATGTATTAAGGGTTTGCTACATAGTAGGCCATGGAGGAGTTCTGATATAGAGATATCTCTGATATAGAGACCTTGGACTTAACTACTCTGGACTTATAGACTCTAAATTGAAGGATAAATTCTTGTCTGCCCAAGGTAGACACTTCCTTTCAGGAGAGCTCCTTCCCCAGATGAAATCACAAATCTGGTCCATCCCATCCTCCCTCAAGTTATAGATGCAGTATTGGGATTCGGTGGGCAAAGTTTGGAACCAACTTCTTCAGGAGACTAAATGGAGGATTACCTCCAATTGGAGGAGGCATATCAGGACAGGTGCCAGGGAGCTTGCAACTGAAATGGAAAGGTCCCCTGTGAATGGAGCTGGTGGGAATCCAAGCATTACATAAGGGCCTCAGGAGTGACATGGGGACCCTGGTCACTTCTCAGGGAAAGGGTTGGAGAGACTGGGACCAGCCTTTACATTAGTGAAGACTTGGTAGAGTTTCCAAGGAAGGTGGAGGTGGGGGGTGAAGGGAAAGTCCGCTTACTAAAGGCAACCTTGAGCTAGCTTAAATTTTTGAACTCAACCCCTCAACCAAAGCTAATAGGGGTTCATGATGTCCCACCAGCTTCAAAGACTTGGAATCATGGGAAATCAGAACTGGAAGGGTCCACAGAAACCATTTAGCTCCGACTGCACCTGTCCATGAATCATCTCTACCACACCCTTCACAACTGGTGAAATACGAGTGGGCAATGTGGGTAGCATACTGATTGGCCTAACTTTGAAAGGACCAGGGACCACTTTGTTGGTGTTATATCCTCTTATCTTCAGTGATTTGCTGTTTCCTTCTCCAGCTCATTTTACATATGGGAAAACTGAGGCAAAATATTTAAGTGACTTGTCCAGGGTCATACAGCTAGTGACTGAAGCTAGATTTGAACTCAGCCTTCTGACTCCAAGCCTGGCTCTTTGTGTATTATGATATCACCTAGTTGCCCCTTGGGACCACCTCCAATTATTAAATGTCTGCTATATGAAAGGTAGTAGCAGCCAGCCAATCCTGGAATCAGAAAGACCTGGATTCAAGTCCTACATCTGACCATTCTGGCTTTTTAATCCTAGCCAATACCCTCAATGCTTTAGGCAGCCCTCTAAGATGATAAGATGCAGTTGCTACATTGATAGAAGGAGTGTCCTCACCTAGGAGTTCCCTAAAGCCATGAAACCACAGTTCTAGAACCTAGACCAGGCAGTGCAGTAGCTGGAGCTCTAGAATCAGAAAGATCTGAGTTCAAATCTGATCTCAAACACTTCCTAGAAATGCGACCTTGGGCAAGTCACTTACCCCTGTCTGACTTAGTTTCCTCAACTATAAAATGGGGACAATAATTTACTTCACAAGGTTGTTGTAAGGATCAAATGAGATAATATTCCTCAAGTGCCTTGTTAGATATATAGAAGATGCTTAATAAATACTTGTTCCTTACCTTTTGTTTTTTCCTCTGTACCAGTAGCTAGACCAATTATAACACGTTTCATGAATCTAAAATATGAAAAACAATTAAATAATTCATAATGATTCTTGACTCAAATTGTGAGTCAAACATAATTATTCCTTTTTTGATCCTCAGCCAAAGTCCCATTTTCTGCAAGAAAGCTTTCCAGTCCTTAGTTTCAGGGTCTCCTCTCTCAGTCTCCCCTCAATAGATTCTGTCTATTTCTTGTTTGTACAAAGTTGGTTGTATGTTGCTTTCCCATTTTATTGTAAGTTCTGGGAAAGCAGGGCGCATTTGGTGGGGGGGGGATGCCAAAGTTTGAACTATTAGAGCTGTAAGGGCCCTTCAAAATTAAATTCTAAAACTTTTATGCTGGGTCATGATAGGACACGCCTGTAATCTCTCTTACTAAGGCAGTCTAGGTTGGTGGATTGGGCTCAAAAGTTCTGAGCAGCAAAACAATTGGTCAAGGCTCCCAACAAGGTGAGCCTTGAGAACCCAGACTCTTTAGGAGGGTTGGACCTTCCCACGGTAGAGAGAAACCTTTCCTGATGATCAACAGTGTGGTCAGAGCTTTAAGTGAGCTCTGTATTTCTAGCCTAGTCTAGATAGGGAATGTGTTGAGATGTTTCCATGATTTTATTTGGAGTTTTCTTGGCAAAGATACTGCAGTGGTTTGCCTTGTCCATCTCAGGCTCATTTTACAGATGAGGAAACAGAGGCAAACAGAATTAGGTGGTTTGTTTAGGGTCACTGGGCTAGTAGAATTTGAACTCAGGAAAATGAGTCGTCCTGATTTCAGGTCCAGTGATCTATCTGTGTGGGATAAAAATCCACTTAAAAAAATATAGGGACTCCTCTGAGCAAAAAAGAAAAAAGTTTATTTTGGCTTTTCTCCAGAAAAGGGCACACTCCCAGTCTCGCAAAGGTAGTGAAGATCAAGGAGCTGCCCCAAGGTGACAGTCAAGCAAGATTATATGGCCTAACCTGCGATCCCCTCCCCTCCTCCTTCCTGTACTCCCTCTTGGTTGACTCATTGGTTAGTCTTCAGAGTTACATTCTACTTGTGAAAATCTACCCCAGCAACAAAGAAAAGGATGAAAGGTTTTCATAAAATATTAGCTCACCATCCAGATGGTGAGAATAACCTTCAGGATTATAACTATCTTACTGACGTAATGTAACTTGTCTCGGAATGCAAGGTCTAGGAACTGTCTACTATCATCAAACAAGAGGAGTCTTATGAGCTTCTTTGGAATGCAAGGTTTTTTTCATGAAAAAAAGTCTACTTACCCTTCTAGAAGTCAGTAAAAATAGTCTTAACAAAAGTTAAGAGAGTGAGCCACCTGTTTGGAATACAAGGGGCTTTCTTCTAGAAAGAGTTTAAGAATAACAGTTAGTCCTTACTTTAATATTTCTTAGCCTTGAGAGGACTTCAATAGGAATATTAACCCTGAAATGGTTTTATTAGGAATATTCCACTCATATCTACTGTACCATCTAGCTCTTACCCTGAGATTGGGAGGCAAAATTAAAAAAAAAAAGTGAAAAAAAGGGGCAGCTAGGTGACCCAGTGGCTAGAACACCTAAGGCTCTGAGTTCAATTTTGACCTCAGATTCTTGATATTTACTAACTGTGTGACCTTGGGCAAGTCAGATTAACTTCGTTGCCTCACCCCAAAAAAGGTAAAAATTAAAAAAAATGACTTAATATATTGATATCCATTGTTAAGGTTTTAATATAACATTTAAATAGGAAAAAAGGAAAAAATGTTTAATTGGCAACTGAAGCAGACAATAATAACAAATGGTATTTGTAGGAAACTTGAAGGTTTGCAAAGTATCCTCTGTGCATTACCTTATTTGAGGACAGTTAGTGTAGTGGATAGCATTCCAGATGTGGAATCAGGAAGGCTCATACTTGTAAGTCCAAATCTGAGGCCTAGCTGTGTCATCCTGGGCAGTCATTTAAACCTGTTTGCCTCAGTTTCCTAAATGAATTGGAGGAGAAATGAGCTCCTCTAATACCTTTGCCAAGAAAACCCCAAATGGGGCCATGAAGAATTGAACACACAGCAACCCTAGGAAGTAAGGGTTAAAACTTTTTTAAAAAAATCTTCAATTTAGATGGTGCAGTGGATAGAGCACTGGTCCTAGAGTCAGGAGGAGCTGAGTTCAAATCAGACCTCAGACACTTAATAAATACCTAGCTGTGTGGCTTTGGGCAAGCCACTTAACCCCATTGCCTTGCAAAAAAACAAAAACGAAAAAAAAACCAAACCAAACTTCATTTTGCAGATGAGGACACTAGGTTAAGAGAGGATAAGTGATCTGCTAAGGGTCACTTTAATAAGTGTTTGAATACGGATTTGAACCCAGGTCTTCCTAAACTCCAATCCATCGCTCCATTAGTATCATTTTTGTTAAATCCTTTGATTCAACCAGCTGTCATAAAATTGAAAGGGGAATGTTTATGGACTTGAGAATTTAAACTTTTCTTTTTAAAAGGACTTCAGCAGTATCCATTTCTGGGAGTGGAATTCATTTCCATACAAAGTGGTAACTCTGAAAGCTCTTGGCTCAGGGCTTATTGGCTTCACTTAGTCAGGCTTTGATATGTTAATGAATCCTTTCTATTTATCCACTGAAGTGATTCCAAGCTCTCAAAACCCCAAATTAGTATCTTTTAAAAATTATCTTGAGGCTCAGAGTTTGTAAAGGGCTTAGAGACCCAGAAAAGTGACTTACTCAAGGTCACACCAATATCACCGGGATGGGGTAGGCGGAATCGGTTGGGGGGAGGGGGAGGAGAGCAGAACAGGAATTCAATTCATTCATAGTTCTCTAATTCACTTAGGTTTCTAATGAATAGTGTTTCAATCTATTAACAGGATCTGATTCTCTTTCATTTTGGCTTCAGGGACAATACCCATCCTGCTCCAAAACCCAATGCCAGGCTCCCATGAGATGCCGTATACCCTCTCCTAAATGGATGCCAACTTCCCCCCTCCAACCCCACACCCTAACCCCCCCACTGTCAGTAACCCACAGACTGATCCCTAACCCCCTTCTCAAGAGTCATTGCTCAGGAACAGGGCCCAGCTCTTGTAAGAACAGGAATTCCCAAATACAATTTGATGGTGGCCCACTGGGCCTTGCCATGTACCCGCCCTTATTTCTCATCACCTCACGAGAATGTCCACTCCTTAAAAGCAGGGGGCTATCTGGTTTTACTATTTGGAGTCCCAGCGCTAGGCTAAGTGCATATAAGAGGCACTTGAGAAAAGTTTTTCTAATTCCACTCAGCTTTCAGCTTCTGTTCTTATTAACGTAGCCACTTTGACTAGATTCTGGCTTCCCCGGGGCAATCTCCACAGGGAACTTCCTCTAGACTCTTCAGAATGTCAATCACAGCTCTGATGATTTCTTCTTCCCTTCATCCCTGAGGCAGCCTGAGGCAGCCTCTCCATTCCAATATGGATTATTAGACCTCAAAAGAAGCAGAATTAGCTAGTGTCATCTAGTTCATTCTTTATTTTATAGAGAAGGAAACTGAGGCTCAAAGTCATTTGGTCATGGAATACTTTGGGGTTTGGAATATATTGTTAGAATCCATAAACACCTTTGGGGGGGGCACAGGGGTTGCCTATATATAATGGAATATTATATTCTTTCTTTCTTTTTTTTTGCAAGGCAATGGGGTTAAGTGACTTGCCCAAGGCCACACAGTTAGGTCATTACTAAGTTTCTGAGGCTGAATTTGAACTCAGGTACCCCTGACTCCAGGGCAGGTGCTCTATCCACTGCTCCACCTAGCCGCCCCTATATTCTTTCAATTGTTAGCCACCTCCCTTATATTACTTTATACAGTATTCAGGATATATCTATCCAACCATCTATCCATCTATCCATCCATCATATATCTTTCCATCCATCCACTCATCTATCTTCTAACCATTCATCCATCATTTATATGTATCTATCATCTATTATCAACATATCTATCCATCATCTATCATCTGTCTATCCAAACATCTATTATCTATCTACCCATCTATCATCTACATATCTATTTTTCATCTATCTCTCATCTAACTATCCACCCATTCAGTCATCTCATATTTATGTATCTATTTATCATCTATCTCTGTATCATCAATCTATCCATCCATCCAGCATCTATCTCTCTATTCCATGCATTTACTATCTATCTATCTATCTATCTATCTACCTATCTATCTATCTATCTATCTATCTATCTATCTAATTTACCTTTCTATCATTTATCTAGACCTCTATTATCTACCTATCCACCTAACATCTAACTATCCATCCATCTTTCTATCATTTATCTATCTATCTCTATATATATATCCATCCATACATCTATCTATATAACTTTTTCTCTCTCATATTTACTTATCTGCGAACAGTTTAATTATCCTTAGTGTCTGTTAATTAATATTAGTTATCCGGCTTTCTTAATACAATGTAAGTTCCTTGAGGGCAGGAACTATTTTGTTTTTATGATCTGAGGTTTTTGACATGAAATTCTTTTTTTTGAATTATAAAGATATTATTTATTTTGAGTTTTACAATTTTTCCCCTAATCTTACTTCCCCCCCCCCCCCCCACAGAAGGCAGTCTGTTAGTCTTTACATTGTTTTCATGGTGTACATTGATCCAAGTTGAATGTGATGAGAGGGGAAATCATTTCCTTAAGGAAGAAACATAAAGTATAAGAGATAGCAAGATCAGACAATATCAGCCCCCCCCCCCCAATATTAAAGGTAATAGTCCTTGGTCTTTGTTCAAATTCCAAAGTTCTTTCTCTGGATACAGATGATATTCTCCATTGCAGACAGTCTCAAATTGTCCCTGATTGCTGCACTGATGAGCAAGTCCATCAAGGCTGATTGTCACCCCCATGTTGCTGTTAGGGTTACAGTGTTCTTCTGGTTCTGCTCATATCACTCAGTATCGGTTCATGCCAGGCTTCTCTGAATTCCCATCCTTCCTGGTTTCTCATAGAACAATAGTGTTCCATGACATACATATACCACAGTTTGCTAAGCCATTCCCAAATTGAAGGGTATTTACTATGAATATTTTTGTACAAGTGATGTTTTTACCCCTTTTCATCATCTCTTTAGGGTGTAGACCCAGTAGTGATATTGCTGGATCAAAGGGTAAGCACATTTTTGTTGCCCTTTGGATGTAGTTCCAAATTACTCTCCAGAAAGGTTGGATAAGTTCACAACTCCACCAATAATGTAATAGTGTCCCAGATTTCCCACAAACCTTCCAATGATGATCATTGGCCTTTCTGGTCATATTGACCAGTCTGAGAAGTATTGACACAAAATTCTTAAAACTTGTTGATTAAATGAATAGCTCAAGGAAAGAGTTGGAAAATTTTGAAGCCATTTTCATCACCAAAAGAAAAATTGGCCTTTAGAAGAAATGTTTTGAATTGATATATATATGTTTAATATATATTTAAATGCTTAATATTTTAGAGGTAAAAGCATTATTAATACAACCATTTCCTCCATAGAAGTCCTATGAATT
Source organism: Macrotis lagotis (assembly GCF_037893015.1). Classification (NCBI taxonomy): domain Eukaryota; kingdom Metazoa; phylum Chordata; class Mammalia; order Peramelemorphia; family Peramelidae; genus Macrotis; species Macrotis lagotis. The sequence goes on from NC_133658.1 coordinate 884,161,386, forward strand.
CTCCTCAAATGCCAACTATCTATTGAGCACAGTCTGGGAAATATTAGTTTAAGGACTTCAGACAATAAAAACTTCACTGATACTTCACTGATAATGGTTTTTTTTTTTTTTTTTTTAGGTTTTTTGCAAGGCAAAGGGGGTTTAGTGGCTTGCCCAAGGCCACACAGCTAGGTAATTATTAAGTGACCAGATATGAACCCAGGTACTCCTGACTCCAAGGCCGGTGCTTTATCCACTACACCACCTAGCCGCCCTAATAACTAATTCTTTAAAGAGTTGTAGAAACCCCCAGGCAACCCAACAGGACAGGGAAGAAGCATGAACTGTTTTTTGAGCCAAATTAGTCATTATCATAGACTTTGATCGTGTTTTTAAAAGGCAGATTCAATTCAATTAAACAAGGATTTATTTTTAAGTATTTGTTTTGAGCCAGTCACTGGGCTAGATCTAGAGATAAAATGAGCAATTTGTTTAAAACCCTAGAAAGTCATTTTTACACAGCCTAGATTTTATTTCTATAGTACCAATCTTTAGATATTTAAACTTTTTTTTATTTATTTAAGGCAGTGGGGTTAAGTGTCTTGCCCAAGGTCACACAGCTAGGCAATTATTAAGTGTCTGAGGTCGAATATGAACTCAGGTCCTTCTGACTCCTGGGTCGGTGCTCTATCCACTGTGCCACCCAGCTGCCCCAGTACCAGTCCTTTAGACAAGGAAGAGACTTTAGAGGTTAATTAGCATAATTTTCTTATTTTGCAAATAAGGGAGCTGAGGCTCTGAAAGGTGATGGGACACAGTATCTAAAGCAACTCTCAGTTCTCCAAGGCCAGTGTCAATCCATCTTGATAAGCAGCCAGCACTAATGCATTTTTGTCCATTCATGGAGTGGTTAAATGCTTTGCTACTATTAGCTCCTGTCCTTTACACGCTGGTCTATGTAAGCTAGTCCATCTGTCTTACTTGGAAGTACCCAGAGGGAGAGGATTCTGTGTAATTCCCTCTGGAGGTTCCCTGGCCCAAACAAGCTGCACTCTCAGACACTAAATAAAGGCTAATTGGTGATACAGATGAATGGATGGTTCTTTTCTCCGGGACTACTGAGAGTTCACTTTTTTTTTTCTTTCTACAACTGATAAATGAGAGGCTAACAAATAAACTGACCCTGAGCCTGAGGTCTCCAGACTAGTGGAGTGACATCAATCTGAATAACTCTGGAGCCATGACCTTTCTCTAGACGTAGAGAGGACCATGCTTGGAAGCTGGCTGGGCTGGAGATGTCCAGAGGGACTCACCCAGGAATGTCACATGATCAACATGCGTTTTTTTCTCCCTCCTCTCCTTGCCTCAAATGCCCAGCTCAGCTGATGCCATAGGGTGAAAGACACAATAATAAGGCGCAGAGCCCAGGGAGCCAGTACGTACTGTACAAACATATCCACTGAGTGAGGCCAGGCCTGCAGCTGGGGGTTATTTTTATTCCCTAGGCTGTCTAAGGACAGTTCCTGGATAAAACTGGTTTGTTTCAGTGAGAGATGCCAAGTCCTGGTCTTGTTTGTTTAAACAAATTTGGACATTTGCCTGTGTGTGTGTGTGTGTGTGTGTGTGTGTGTGTGTGTGTGTGTGACAGAGAGAGACAAAGAGATGGAGAGAAAGGGAGTGAGGGAGAGAGACAGAAAGAGACAGAGAGAGACACACACACAGAGACTGAGGCAGAGAGACAGATAAAGAGAGAGACAGATAGAGAGACAGAAGGATAGAGAAAGTCAGAGAGAGACAGAAAAAGAGACAAAGACAAACAGAGAGAGAGAGAGAGAGAGAGAGAGAGAGAGAGAGAGAGAGAGAGAAGCATCGGGTATGAGGACGGAACATGCCACCTAAACTGTTTTTGCCCTTCATTCTCAAAGAAGATCATGACTTCAGAGAGATGAGGCCATGACAAGCACATGAATTGGATTTGAGTGAGGGGGTGCTGTGCTAAAGTACCAGCTTCATTTCTCCTCCTGAGGGTCCAGCAGCCAGATATAGATCAGGATGTCTAGAGATAGCCCTGGATGGGAAGTAATCAAGGTTAAATGACTTGCCCAAACACACAGCTAGTAAGTGTCTGACTACAGATTTGAACTCAGGTCCTCCTGATTTCAGGTCAGTCCTCTACCCTTTGATTCTTTAAGCTGAATCATAGTAGAAACATCTGGAAAACCTATGAAATTTATATTTCTTTGGAGTCTAAAACTAGACTAGACATAGAAATGACACAAAAGCAGCAGCCAATTGGCGGAGTAAAGAAAGACAGCTGGGTTCAAGTGATGGGCTGTGTGACTCTGGATAAGTCAATGAATTTCTCAGTGCTCTGGAAGAGAAAGGAACAAGGAATTACTAAGCACCAAGTGACCTAGTGCTTAGAACACTGACTCTGGAATCAGAAGGACCTGAGTTCAAATGTGGCATCAGTCACTAGACACTTAGTAGCTGTGTGACCTTGGGCAAGTCACTTACCCTTATTGCCTCACAGTCATCCTGATCCATATCTGGCCACTGGATCCAAATGGCTCTGGAGGAGAAAGAGAAGCTGGTGACTTAGCACATCACTACCACTCCTCATTCAAATTCAATTCATTTGCTTATCATGGCATCACTTCCCTAATGTCATAGTCTTCTTTGAGAATGAAAGGCAAAACAACTATGTGACAACAACTTAGCACTGGGCTAAATGTTCTTTAATTTATGTATGTAATTATATATGCATCGATTATGTATACACTGTAACTATGTATACCAATATATGTATTTGTGTACAGATTCATATAGTCATATATACATATGTATATATAAACAAACATACACAATCTATATCTATATCATCCATATCTATATCTATTTCTATATCTATCTAATATCTATTTTATACCTATACCTATATCCATATCTATACCATACCATACCTATACTTATACCATAGCTCTACCTATGTCTATACCTATGTCTATGCCTACACCCACACCTAATCCATCTCCATCTCCATCTCCATCTCCATCTCCATCTCCATCTCCATCTCCATCTCCATCTCCATCTCCATCTCCATCTCCATCTCCATCTCCATCTCCATCTCCATCTCCATCTATCTCCATCTCCATCTCCATCTCCATCTCCATCTCCATCTCCATCTCCATCTATCTCCATCTCCATCTCCATCTCCATCTCCATCTCCATCTCCATCTCCATCTCCATCTCCATCTCCATCTCCATCTCCATCTCCATCTCCATCTCCATCTCCATCTCCATCTACTTCCATAGATCAATTGCTTCTCTGGAGGTGATATAATTTTCCTTCATAAGTCCTTTCTAGTTGATTGGAATACACACTACTTAGAATAGCTTTGTCATCCACAGTAACTCTGAACAATGTTTCTGCTACTGTATATAGCATTCAATTGCTTCTGCATGTTTCACTCTGCATTATTTCATGCAGGTCTTTCTGTGATTTTTTTAAAAAAGATAAGCCTACTGGGGGTGGCCAGGTGGTGCAGTGGATAAAACACTCAGGTACTCCTGACTCCAAGGCCAGTGCTTTATCCACTGCGCCACCTATTCGCCCCCCTCCTGGTTTCTAATAGAACAATAGTGTTCCATGACATACATATACCACAGTTTGCTAAGCCATTCCCCAACTGAAGGACATTCACTTAATTTCCAATTCTTTGCTACCATAAACAGAGCTGCTATGAATATTTTTGTACAAATGATATTTTTACCCTTTTTCATCATCTCTTCAGGGTATAGACCCAGTAGTGGTATTGCTGGATCAAAGGGTAGGCACATTTTTGTTGCCGTTTGGGTGTAATAAATTGCTCTCCAGAAAGGTTGGATGAGTTCACAGCTCCACCAACAATGCTTCAGTGTCCCAGATTTCCCACATTCCCTCCAACACTGATCATTGTCCTTTATGGTCATATTGGTCAGTCTGAGAGGTGTGAGGTGGTCTGCTCATCATTTTTTACAGCACATCAGTATTCCATCACAATCATATACCATAACTTATTCAGCCATTCCCCAGTTGATGAGAATTCACTCAATGTCCAGTTCTTTGGCACAAGAGAGCTACTATGACTATTTTAGAACATGTAAGTTCTCTTTTCCTTTTTATCCTTGAACACCTTGGGAAGCAGACCTAATAGTGGTATTTCTGGGTCAAAGGGCTTATACACAGTTTTATTATCTTTGGACATAATTCCAAATTATTCTCCAACTACTGCATTTGTTCCAAATATTGTATCTTTTCTCTTTCAGCCTTTTATAACCTCTCATCTATTCCACCTTTTTTTCCTGGGTACTTGGCCTCCTTATGACAAAATGAGAGCTCTGTTAAAGTTCTCTCTTCTCCCCTTCTCCTGATCTCATAACTTTCGGACATTATCCCTCCCTCTCTTCCTCAAGCCAGGCTCTGATGATGAGGCCACCCTAATACTTTCCAAGTAAACCTCTCCACAACTATCAATGGTTCCAGCTCCTCCCATCTTTAGAAATCTTGCCTCCATCATATTCCCTCCCTAGCTACTGTTCCCTATTGCTTACAAACATACATCTACTCCATTCTTCTTTTTTTTTAAGGTAATTGGATTAAGCTTTAATCTAAGTATTTATTAAATATCTGAGATCAGATTTGAACTCAGGTCCTCCTGACTCCAAAATGGGTGCTCTATGTACTGCACCACCTAGCTGCCCCTACCCCATTCTTTTTTTTTTTTTTTTGCAAGGCAATGAGATTAAGTGGCTTGCCCAAGGCCACACAGCTAGGTAATTATTAAGTGTCTGAGGCTGAATTTGAACTCAGGTACTCCTGACTCCAGGGAAGGTGTTCTATCCACTGTGCCACCTAGCCATCCCCCTTACCCATTCTTAAAAACTCTTACCATGCCCACTACCCATCATCTTATATCTCTTCCCCTTTTCATGGCCATACTGGAAATGCTATGAATACACTGTGTCTCTACTTCTCTGATTTCTCTTTTCTAAATTCCTTTCAATTTGGCTTCTGATCAGAACATTCAATTTTTCTTTCTAAAATTGCCAGTGATCTCTTTGATACCAAACTAATGCTTTCTTCTCCAATGTCATTCTTTTAGACTTCTCTGTAGCATTTAACACTATTATCACCATCTCATGGATACTTTTTCCCCCTTTGGATTTTTGTGATTTTGCTTTCTCTTGGTTCTTCTCCTAACAAAAACAACCTGTATGTATCTTGTATGGACTTAGTAGTGCACACATTATCTCCATTATCAGAACCAAAGCTCCTCCAGATCAAAGACTATCTTCTTGTCTTGGGCACTCTCCTCTTTCCTTGGTATATTTTCTCAGCTGGTTATCTCATTAGCCCCCAAAGGCTCAATTATTATTTCCACATTCAGATCTATTTATTGGTACTAGACTCTCTCTTGAGTTCCAATCTTGCATTTTGAAATGAATGTCCCATAGGCAACTCACTCAAATTCAACATGTACAAAACAGAACTCATTATCTTTCTGCAAATTACAGTCACTCCAGGCCCTAATCATGTGCATTATTGCAATCATCTTCTATTTTCCTCAAGTCTCTCCCCTCCAATCCATTCTCCACAGCTCAATCAAAGCTTCTAATGGGATTAACCATGTTGCTCCCCTAGTCAATCAACTCCAGTGGTTCCCTTTTACTGCTAGAATGCAGTATAAACTCTTCTGTTTGACATTTAAATCTTTTTCACAACCTGGTCTCTTCTTATTTTTCTAGGCTTTCAGCTCATTACCCCTCCATGAACCTTACTGTAGATCCGTAATGACTTACTTTGCTGTTTCTCACCCAAAGGACCCCAAATCCATCTCCAATGCCTTTGCAATGTCTATAGCTCAGGTCTGCAATGTTGTCCCTCCTTATGTCTGCCTCTTAGCATCCCCTGCTTTCCTTAAGACTCAGCCTAAAAACCAGCTTCTCTAGGAGGCTTTTCAAGGTCACCCAAGCTGTTTGTGCCTTCTAGTCTAAGGTTACTTTTCTATTTACTCTTAATTTCATACCTATAGGGCAGATTAAGAAGATGGTTATATTGGTGGTGGCTAGGTGGTGCAGTGGATAGAGCACTGGCCTTGGAGTCAGGAGTACCTGAGTTCAAATCCAGCCTCAGACACTTAATAATTACCTAGCTGTGTGGCCTTGGGCAAGTCACCTAACCCCATTGCCTTGAAAAATCTAAAAAAAACCCTAAAAAAAAGAAGGTACAGCAAATGTAAGAATGATAAGCTCCTGTCAAAGGATAGAGTTCAATGAACAAGGGCCAGTAATATTCAATTTAATTTAAAAAAAGCACATTTATTAAGTGCTAAGACATTGGGACAAGAACCAGGGATCTAAAGATAAAAATGAAAAATAGTTTCTTCTCTCAAATCAAGATGTCAAATCAATAAACATTTATTTTTTTCACTTAATAGTATATTTTTTTCTCAATTACATGCAAGGATAATTCTCGACATTTTTTTTGTAAGATTTGAATTCTGGATTTTTCTCCCTCCTTTCCTTCCTTTTTTCTCCCTCTCCCACAAGATAGCAAGTAATCTGATATGGGTTATACATGCACAATCATGTTAAACATATTTTCATTTTGATCATGTTGTGAAAGAAGCATCAGAAAAAAGGGAAAATACAAGAAAGAAAAAATAAAAAAATAAATTTTTAAAAAATGAAAAAAAAAGTCATATCTGTAAGTTGTCTCCTCCATTAGAATGCAAATTCCTTCAGGGTAAAGGTTAGTTTTTGCTTTTTCTTTGTATCTATAGAATTTAGCATCAATGCTTGTTGAATAGGATGGAATGTTTGTTGAATCCTTATAAATTTCTGGACCTGGACTAATTTTTTAAAATCATTTATTTATTTATTTTTATTTTTCCCCAATTGATTTTATTTTATTTTTCCAATTACATGTTATGAAAGATTTTCAATATTCATCCAAGCTTGCATCCTCATATGCATAATTATAAACTACATAATTTCTTTCCACCCTCCCTTCTCACCTCCTTCCCCTAAGAGTGAACAGTTTGCATGGTATACTTACATTTGTTTTTAACATGATTACAGATTTTCTGTATGAGGAACTAGTGCTAGGGGAAAAGGAAAAAAAACAGCATGAGATGGGAAAGAAAAAGATAGGAGAAATTTTTAAAAAGTGAACATAATGTTCATTCAGATTCTGTAGGTTTTTCTTTGTTTTGTTTTGTTTTGTTTTCCTTCCTCTGGATGTGGATAGCATTGTCCATAACAGGTCTCCCAGGGTTGTCTTAACTCTCTGAATTACCCAGAGGATCTGCATCCTTCAAGGTTGATCAACTCACAGTATTCTCTTGGTTCTGCTCCCTTCTCTCAGAATCAGTTCTTGATTTGTTCCATACTTCTCTAGAATCTGTTCCATGCTTCTCTAGAATTTGTTTGATGCTTCTCTAGAATCTGACCATTCATGGTTTCTTATTGTACAATGGTATTCCATAACATTCGTATGCCATAAGTTGTTTAGCTAATGTTCTGAAAGTCTACTCCATTCTTTTTTTTTCCAAGGTAATTGGGTAATTGCCCATTGATGGGCATCCCTTCAATTTCCAATTCTTTGCCACTACAAAAAGAGCTGCTATGAATATTTTGTAACATGTGGGACTTTTCCCTTTTTTGTGTTTTCTTCTGGATATAATTGGAATTCCTGGGTGAAAGTGTATGAATGGTTTTATTGCTCTTTGGGCATAGTTCCACATTGCTTTCCAGAGTAGCTGAATCAGTTCACAACTCCACCAGCAATACATTATTGTCCCTTCCCACAACCTCTCCAACTTTGACTGTTTCCCCTTCATCTAGCCAATCTGATAGGTATGAGATGGCTCTTCATAGCTGTTTAATTTTCATTTCTCTAATCAGTAATGATTTGGAGTATTTTTTAAAATATGTTTATATATAGTTTTAATTTCTTCTTTTGAAAACTGTCTGTTCATATCCTTTGACCATTTACCAATTCAGGAATTACTTGTAACCTCATAAATTTCTTGTGAGTACTATCAGTATCATTTTTCTATACAGGAATACATGCAGTTCATCATCATTAAGTCCCTCATATTTTACCCTTCTCTTCCACTCTCTATGCTTCACCTGAGTTCTTTATTTGAAGATCAAACATTCTATTCAGCTCTGGCTATTTTAACAGGAACATTTGAAATTCCCCTGGTTCATTGAAAGTCCATCTTTTTCCCTGGAAGAGGATGTTCAGTTTTCCTGGGTAGTTGATTCTTGGTTGCATTCTGAGCTCTTTTGCCTTCCAAAATATTATATTCCAAGCCCTATGAGCCTTTAATGTAGTTGCTGCTAAGTCCTGTGTGATCCTGACTGCAGCTCCATGATATGTGGGTTTTTGCAAGGCAAATGGGGTTAAGTGGCTTGCCCAAGGCCACACAGCTAGGTAATTATTAAGTGCCTGAGACCAGATTTGAACCCAGGTACTCCTGACTCCAGGGCCAGTGCTTTATCCACTACGCCACCTAGCCACCTCAGCTCCATGAATTGTGTCCTTCTGGCTGCTTGTAATATTTTCTCTTTGACTTGGGAGTTCTGGAACTTGGCTATAATATTCATGGGGGGTTGTTTTTTGGATCTCTTTCCAGGGGAGATTGGTGGATTCTCTCAATTTCTATTTTGCCCTCTGCTTCTACAATATCTGGGTAATTTTCCTGTAGGAATTCTTTAAAAATGAGGTCAAGGCTGTTTGTCTGATCATGACTTTCAGGTATCCCAATAATTTTTAAATTATCTTTCCTGAATCTGTTTTCCAGATCAGTTGTTTTTTTCAATGAGATGTTTCACATTTTCTTCTAATTTTTCATTCTTTTGGTTTTGAAGTATTGTGTCTTGACTTCTTGTAAAGTCAGCAGCTTCCTTTAAATCCATTCTACTTCTGAAGGATTTGTTTTCCTCAGAGAACTTTCTTATCTCTTTTTCCATCTGGCTAGTTCTGATTTTTAAAGCATTCTTCTCCTCAATAACTTTTTGAACTTTTTATCCATTTGACCTAAGCTGGTTTTTAACATGTTATTTTCTTCAGCATTTTTCTGGATCTCCTTGACTAATCTCCTTGACTTCTTTTTCATGTTTTTCCCCACATCTTTCTCATTCCTTTTCCCAATTTTTCTTCTACCGCCCTTTTTTGATTTTCAAAGTCTTTTTTGAGCTCTGTCATAGCCTGAGCCAAATTTCTGTTTTTTTCTTTGAGTCTTTAGATGCAGGAGCTTGTACTTCCTCATCTTCAGACTGAGTATTTTGATCCTTCTTGGAATCATAGACAATGAATTTCTCAATGGTGCTCCTCTTTTTTTCTCTGTTTACTCATTTTCCCATCCTGTGCCTGGTCTTGGGGTGCTTTCTGAGCCTTTGAGTATTATTGGGACACCCACACCCACAAGGATCTCAGTGTGTGATGCTCTGTCTTCCCTCCTGGTCTGTGAATGACCTCAAGTGCCATCCCTCTGTCATGGGGCTGAGGTGGGGGGGGTCTGCTGTTCTATGGGGGGCCTAGACTGTGATCAGGATCTGAATGTGGTCAGAGGCCCAGAGTCCTATTGCAGAGACAGAGGACAAATCTTGGAAGGCTCTCTCCACTACCCTCCCTTTGGTAAGCTGAGCACTCAAGGCTCAGTTGCCTAGGGGCTCCTGCTTACTGGCTCCACCTGCTTCTGGTTCCTGGATCTGGGCTGCCCCAGCCAGCTGCTTGCTGAGTGCCCTGAGGGCTGGACTTCAAGAGCTCCCTCTGGCAGAGGTCCCTCCCCACCCCCCCCACTGATCTTCCAAATTGTGCCCGGTGTTCCCTGTGGTCAGGAAACTGCCCCTGCTGCAGTGTGCCCTGACTCCCAGGTGCCCTGGGGCTGCCTCCGGGAAGCTGAAGTTCCTTTACTCTGGCAGCTGCCCCTCTAACGCCGTGGAGTGGAGCTTTTCCACTATTTTCTAGGTTACCTTGGGTTGGAGAATTGCCTCACTGGATTCTGTCTCTTGAAAATTTAGTTAGAGTCCTTATTTTATGAGTTTTGAGAGAACACCTAAAAGAGGCTCTTCTCCTGTTGCCATCTTGGCTCTGCCCCCACCTTATAAATTTGATTGCATTCTCTATATATTTTAGAAATGAGACCTTTATCAGAACCCCTAGCTGCAAAATTTGTTTCCTAGTTTTCTGTTTTCTTTCTAATATTGGTAGCATTGGTTTTATTAAGGCAAAACTTTTTAAATTAAAGAGTGAAAATCATCCATTTTGCAATTTATAATGTACTCTATTTCTTGTTTGATCATAAATTTCTCCCCTTTCCATAGATCTGACAGAAAAAGTATTTCTTGTTCTATTAATTGGTCTATGGTATCACCCTTTATGTCTAAATCTTGTACCCATTTTGACTTTATTTTGGTGAGATGTGAGTCTATGCCTAATTTTTGCCATACTATTTTCCAGTTTTCCCAACAGTTTTTGTCAAATGGTGAGTTCTTATTCCAGAAACTAATGTCTTTGAATTTGTCAAATGTGGATTACTATGTTGAAATGTTTGTTGTATTCTTATAAATGTCTGTGCCTGAACCATTTTTTTTTAGGTTTTTACAAGGCAATGGGATTAAGTGGCTTGCCCAAGGCCACACAGCTAAGTATTTATTAAGTGTCTGAGGCCGGATTTGAACTCCACTCTGCCACCTAGATGCCCCCGAGCCATTTAAAAAAAATTCCAGACTCCTGATTTCATCCATGTAGGAAAATCCTGGTGAGGAATCCAGTCTGATAATGCAGGTCAACAACTGCTCTGTAACCTGGAACCTTAAACAGTTTCTTGGGACACTTCAGGATTAGTGACTTAAACCCAGGTCTGCTTTGCATCTAAGACATCATGGTGCCTCTCTATATTGCACATAGCCAGATGTGAGTACAGAGTGAGACTGGTGATTTTTCATAGCCCTTCTTCAGTTAAATCCAATTCCCTTGCAAGTCATGGTCTTCTTCCAGGATGAAGGACAAAGAACAAAATGTCTGTTGAACTAAAACTTCCAGGTCTTCTATTCTTCTAATAATGTTTCCTGTTTAGAGAAGGACAGTGACTGTGTGGGGGTAGTATCCTCTCAAGAATGGATCCAAATATAGTATTGATTCTTATCTTTCTTTGAAACAACTTTCTCAGGCAGGGACCCATTTATCAGTCACTTAAACATTTATTGTCTACTGTGTGCCAGTGCTAAGAACTGGGGATACAAAGAAAGATAAAAGATGATCTGGAGGAGCTTCATTTCTAATGGGGAGACAACATGCACACAGTTATGTCCATACAAGATAAATACAGGATGTTGTTTATCCTTCGATCTCAAAGAGGACCATGACAAGCAAATGAATCAAATTTGAGTTAGGGAGAGCTGTGCAAAGTCACCAGTCTCAGTTTCTCCTCTCAAGGATGGAGATGGTCCTGGATACAGGGGTAGACCTTGACTTTTTTAAACTTAAGGTCTTTCTGATAACCAGAAGGTCTACAGAGAAAGATGACCTCTCAACTACCTTTTTACAGAAATATGTTAAAATAAATATTTATTTTAAAAGGTCAAAATTCATTGTTCATTTAGGAAAAGTTTCTTGTAGAAAGTGTGATTTTAGCTGGGATTTGAAGGAAACCAGGAAAACCAGGAGTCAGAGATGAGAAGGAAACAGCCAGTGCAAACATTCAGAGATGAGAGATGGAGGGTCTTGTTCAATGCCATTGTCATTGGATCACAGTGTATATGGAAGGATTTTGTCTGACAAATAGAAGCTTTCATATTTGAGAATGGAAGTGAAAGGCAGCCCATGCATGATGTGATCATATCTGTTCTTCTTCTTCTTCTCTCTCTCTTTTTTTTTTTTTTTTTAGTTTTTGTAAGGCAATGGGGTTAAGTGGCTTGCCCAAAACCACACAGCTAGGTCATTATTAAGTGTCTGAAGCTGGATTTGAACCCAGGGACTCCAGATTCCAGGGCTGGTGCTCTATCCACTGTGCCACCTAACAACCCTGATCATATCTGTTCTTTAAGAATATTCATTTGACAGCTGAATGGAGGATAAACTGGAGTGTGGAAAAACTTGAGGAAGGGAGAGTGCAATGGTCCAAGTGAGGGATGATGATGAGGGCCTGTACCAAGGTGATGACAGTGTCAGAAGAGAGAACAAATACTATTTTAGAAGAGGTGTTATATTATGTTAGAAGACATGTTATAGGGGTGGCTAGGTGGCATAGTGGATAAAGCATCGGCCCTGGAATCAGGAGTACCTGGGTTCAAATCCGGTCTCAGACACTTAATAATGACCTAGCTGTGTGGCCTTGGGCAAGCCACTTAACCCCATTTGCCTTGCAAAAACCTAAAAAAAAAAGAAGACATGTTATAAATGTGGAGACAAGACTTGATAATATGTTGAACATGGAGGAAGGACAGAGTGGAGATTGAGAACTTGGGAGAATGTTGGTACCCTTGATAGTGATAAGGAAATAATAACTAAGATTTATGAAGGCCTTTAAGATTGTGTAATTTTGTCTTCACAACAGGTAGATGATATTACTATTCCCATTTTACAGATGAGGAAACCGAGGCTGAAAGAAATTATGGGACATGGTCATGCTAATACAACTACTATGTTTTTTTTTTCTTTTAAATTTATTTTTTTATTCTCATTTTGTACAAATTTTTTTTTACATTAATAAAATATTCTTGATTACAAGTAAACAAAATACCCTTCCTCCACCCCCATGAATATAGATAGACTTGTTTGGGCAAAAAAAGTAAAGGGGAGAGGAAAAAAATTAAAATAAAAAAATAATAATAGTAATAATTGTAGGTATGTCCAGGTGGCTCAATGGACGAAGCAACAGCCCTGGAGCCACGAGCACCTGAGTCCACATCTAGCCTCGTAAACCCAACAGTCACCCAGCTGTGTGACATGCAAGCCACCCGATCCCCACTGCCCTGCAAAAACTAAAAAAAAAAAAAGAAAGGAAAAAAAGACCCAAAATAAAATAAAATAGTAATAATAATAGGGGTGGCTGGGTGGCAGACAGAGCATCGGCACTTGAGCCAGGAGCACCTGTGTCCGAATCCGGCCCCAGACACCCAAAGATCACCCTGCTATGTGGCCCCAGGCAGGCCATCCAGCCCCACTTGCCCTGCACCCTCCCCCAAATAATAATAACAAAAAATGTGCTTGAGTCTTTGTTCCAACACCAGCAACTCTGTCATGGGTGGATCTCATTCTTTATGATAAGTCCATCACAAAAGTTACTTCCATATTTTTCCACCATTGCCATTGCTGATTGCAACTCCCTCCTTTCTTATTTCTCCACTACCATGTACTCTATTTTCTCTCTCCTTTCACTATGACTCTGCTGTAGGGTAGCTGAGTGGCGCAGCAGACAGATCCCTGGTCCTGGGGCCAAGAAGCCCTGAGCCCCCACACCACCCCTTAGGCCCAGAATCCACCTGGCCCTGTGGTCCTGGGCAGGCCTTCCATTCCCAGCCCCTTGCAAGAAGTAAGAAAGAAAATGTGTTATATCTGGCCACTCTCCCCCCATGGTCCATCCTCTCCTCCTTTATTCACATCCTCACCCCTTCCCCCTGCTCCCCACTCCTTCTTACTTCAGATGTCTATACCCCATTGAATATATTTGCTGTTTCCTCTCCTAGCCATCTCTGATGAGAGCAAAGTTTCCCTCATTCCCCCTTGCCTCCCCCCCTTCCATATCATTGCAATAGCTCATTGTAATTAAAAAAAACCTTATGTGAAATATCTTGGACTATTCCCCCTCTCCTTTTTCTTTCTCCTATTCCATTTCCCTTTTTTTTCTATTGACTCCATTTTTACACCATATTTTATCTTCGAATTCAGCTTTCTCCTGTGCTTCAATTATAAAAGCTCTCTCTACCTGCTCTATTAACTGAGAAGGTTCATATGAGTATTATCAGTGTCATTTTTCTATGCAGGAATACATGCAGTTCATCCTCATTAAGTCCCTCATATTTCCCCCCTCTCCTCCAATCTCCATGCTTCACCTGAGTCCTGTATCTGAAGATCAAACCTTCTGTTCAGCTCTGGCTATTCCAAAAGGAACCTTTGAAATTCCCCTGGTTCATTGAAAGTCCATGTTTTTTCCCTGGAAGAGGACATTCAGCCTTGCTGGGTAGTTCATTCTTGGCTGCATTCTAAGCTCTCTTGCCTTCCAGTATATTGTATTCCAAGCCCTACGAGCTTCCAATGTAGCTGCTGCTAAGTCCTGTGTGATCCTAACTGCAGCTCCAAGATATTTGAACTGTGTCCTTCTGGCTGCTTGTAATATTTTCTCTTTGACTTGGGAGTTCTGGAACTTGGCTATAATATTCCTAGGGGTTGGTTTTTTGGGATCTCTTTCTCTGGGGGATTGGTGGATTCTCTCCATTTCTATTTTGCCCTCTGCTTCTAGAATATCAGGGCAATTTTCCTGTAGTAATTCTTTGAAAATGATGTCAAGGCTCTTTTCCTGATCATGACTTTCAGGTATTCCAATAATTTTTAAATTATCTTTCCTAAGTCGGTTTTCCATATCAGTTGTTTTTTCAATGAGATATTTCACATTTTCTTCTAATTTTTCATTTTTTTGGTTTTGAAGTATTGATTCCTGATTTCTGGTAAATTCATCAATCTCCCTGAATTCTATTCTTTGTCTGAAGGATTTGTTCTCCTCAGAGAGTTTTCTTATCTCTTTTTCCATCTGGCCAATTTTGCTTTTTAAAGCATTCTTCTCCTCAATAACTTTTTGAACTGTTCTATCCATTTGATCTAAGCTGGTTTTTAGCATGCTATTTTCTTCAGCATTTTTTTGGATTTCCTTGACTAAGCTGCTGACTTCATTTTCATGTTTTTCCTGCATCTCTCTCCTTTCTTTTCCCAGTTTTTCTTCCAACTCCCTCATTTTATTTTCAAAGTCTTTTTTGAGCTCTATCATAGCCTGAGCCCAATTTCTGTTTTTCTTGGAGTCTTTAGATGCAGGAGCTTGTGCTTTCTCATCTTCAGACTGAGTATTTTGGTCCTTCTTGGGCTCATTTGCAAAATATTTCTCAATAGTCTTTTTTTTGTTTCTCTGCTTGCTCATTTTCCCAGCCTGGGCCTGGTTTGGGGGTGTTTCTTGAGCTTTTGGGACACTCCCACAAGGGTCTCAGTGTGTGAGGTTCTGTCCTCCCTCCTGGTCTGTGAATGACCATAAGCGCCCCCCTCGGCCAAGGGGCTGATTGGGGGGGGGGGGGGGCTGCTGTTCTATGTGGGGGGGGGGGCTAGACTTTGGTCAGGATCTGAATGTGGTCAGAGCCCCAGAGTCCTGTTCCAGGGGCAGAGGACAGAGCTCTGCAGTCTCTCTTCACTCCCCTCCCTCAGCTCAATGGGCTCATGCCCTGGGGGCTCCTGCTTACCGGCTCTGCCTGCTTCTGTTTCCTGGATCAGGGCTGGGGAAAGACCATGCTGCTTGCTGTGTGCCCTGAGGGCTGGGCTCCGCGTGCTCACTCTGGCAGAGGTCCCCTGCTATTCCCCCACTTTGTGCCCGGTGCTCTTCGGGGTGCAGCTCAGGAGACTCCCCCGCTGCTGTGAGCTGAGACCCCCAGCGCCCTGGGGCTGCCTCCGGGAGGCTGAGGTTCTTTGGCTCTGGTGGGCCACCCCTCTGGCTGGCCTCCTCTCCGACCCCGGGGAGCAGAGCCTTTCTGCTCTTTTCCAGGTTACCTTGAGTAGGAGAACTGCCTCACTGGGTCCCTTTGTTGGTTCTGTCTCTCGAAAGTTTAGTTAGAGTCCTTAGCTGATAAATTTTATCAGAGAGCTCCTAAGACTGATCCCTTCTTGTCGCCATCTTGGCTCCGCCCCCCAACTACTATGTTGATGTAGGATTTGAAGTCAGTTCTTTCTGACTCCAGATGTCCTTGTCAGAAAGACATTGCAAAATGATAATGTAGTTCATTTAAATTATAGTTATATTTGAGGTCTTGATTTTTTTAAAAAACCCAAATGCCTTATTTTACTGTTTAAAAAAAAGCAGAAAACCACACAAGACTCACCAGTTTTCTATTAATCAATAATTGGCCCAATTTGACTTCAGTGGTACTTAAGGGCTAAAAACAAAAAGGACTGAGAGCATAAGCTATTAGTGTCAACTCTAACTCTGTGACCTTGCTTGACTTAAAATCTGCTAACAGCTAGAGCTATGTCACAGTGAATTCCCCATTCCTGGAAAACTTTAAGAGGAGGAAGATGACCATTTGTTAGGGATATTGCAGTAGGGATTCCTGTTTAGTTTAGGTGTGCAGTGGGTTCACTGGATTCTACGAGTCCAGGGCAAAGCCATTCAGTTTTTATTCCATCCGATCCCAACCTCCTTCCAATCCCATTTTGCCCCAAACCATCCCACCCCGTCCCCACCCTTCCCAGCCAGTCCATGCAGTCTCCTCGCACCCATGGGTGCCGCCCCATCCCGTTCTATTTCATTTCATCTCTCCAATCCCATCCTACTTCATTATAGTCTATCCTATCACACCCTACTTAATCTACATAAAGGTAAGAAACTCCATTTCTTCTATGCTTTCTTGGTCTAAGGCAATAAAGATTTAAAGACAAAAGGAAGAACCAGTCCTTGCCTTTAAGGAGCTTTCTATGGGAATGCCACTTGAGAACCTCTAAAAATGCACCAATGATTTGGGGAGGAGGAGCACCCTTATACCAAAAGGATGCAAGAAAGGTCTCCCATAGGAGTTTATCTTTGAAGGAAGTCAGAGCTCCTAAGACGCAGAGACCAATACACCAAGTGGGCACCAAGGACTTATTAACTACTTACTGTATCTATGTAGACCCTGGATGCCAAAAGAGCAAAATGTAGCTCTTGCACTCAAGAAACTCATGTTCAAATGGAGAAGACAATATTTAAGTAACCAGGGAAAAACTCAACTATCTAGGTAAATAACCAGGTGAAGTAGGTAGAAAAGAATGTGAGTGGAGAAGGTTGAGGAGAGAGTGTATCCTAGACTCGGAGGACGGCCAGTGTGAAGACCCAGAGATGGGAGATGGAGTGTCATTTCTGAGGAACAACTTGAAGGCCATTTGGGCTGGACTATAGAGAGCATGATAAATGAATCCATCCTTCAACATATATTTATTAATAGGAGAGCAATGTGCAAGAAACTTAGATGTACATTCTATGATCCTGAGAGGAAAAAGTCCTTAGTATTCCAGATATTGAACTGGTTTTTTTTGGTGACCAGAAAAAAGCCATGCTCTCTTAGAATGGAATAATTTGGTATCATTCTTCTTCCCTTTCAGCTTCCTTTTATATGCTCTCTTCCCCATGAAAACACTGTTTTCCTTGACGGCTTTTTTGCTTGGCACCTAGCAAGCTCCTAATAAATGTTTTTGTTGACTGACTGAATAAAACTTTCAATACAATATTGTGGGAGAGGTTTGGCTTTAGAAAGTGAAGGTCAAAGACTTTCAAGGATAACAATGTTAGAACTGAAAATGTAGACCTTAGAGTCTGAGTAATTAAATATCTTGTAAAGATGAGGAAACTGAGGCATTTAGGTGAAATGACTGGCCCAGGGTCACACAATGAGTGAGTGGTTGAGCTAAGACAAGAACCCAGCTACCAAATTTCTAGTTCAGTCTTTTTTTGTCATCAAATGAGATAATATTTGCCAAGCAATCAGTACAGTATTATTGTTCAATCCCCTCTACCATGTCAGACTCTTTGTGACTACATTTCAGATTTTCTTGGCAAAGACACTGGAGTGATTTCCATTTTCTTCTCCAGTTCATTCAATAGATAAGGAAACTGAAGCAAACAGGGTTAAGTGACTTGTTTAAGGGTCACACAGCTTGTAGTTGTCTGAGGCTGGGATATGATCTCAGGTAGCTGAGTCTTCCTGACTCCATGCCTGGCACTTCATCCACTGTGCCACCTAGTTGTCTAGCCTGGCAAATAATAGGTACATAATAAATGCTGACTGACTGAACCAGACTTCTAACACTGCCCTCTGGCTCCAAATTCAGTGTTTCTCCCATTGTTCTATGATGATGTAAATTATCTTAATAATGCATTTTATTGATGACTTTTATATTAACATTTCAGTCTTTTCCCTTCCAACCTCAGTGAATGCTTCCACATAAAGAAAGAATTATGTATAGCATGGAAACAATGTAAAGACTAATAGATGCCTCCCTCCTGTGGGGGATGGGGAGGGAGGAGAGATTGGGGGGGAAATTGTAAAATTCAAAATAAATTAATAAAGAAAGAATTAATAGGGGCTATTAGGTGGTCTTGGAGTCAGGAGGACCCTCGTCCAAATCTAGCTTCAGACACTTGATACTTATTAACTGTGTGACCTTGGGCAAATACTCCACCCCATTGCCTTGCAATAACAAACAAAAAAGAATGAATTAATGAATAAAGAAGGGTTGACTATTTTATTATTTGTGCCCTTGGCATTGTGCTAAGTGCTAGGAAGGCAACAAAATATAATCCCTGCCCTCATACATGTGAATGGTGACCCAGAAAAAAGAGGTAGAAGGGCTGAGGAACACTTACTTGGACACCAATCCACTGAATTGGGTCATAGGATGGAAGCTTCAGAGATAAGTTAATTAACTTCCCCAGGAAATGATAGGAGGAGGCTTGAATTTCTTGTGATCAGGTCTGGCACAAAAGGTGCTAGTCCAAGTGAGGAAGAATGGAGCAAAGGTGGCAGGTAGATAGTAAGCTGGGATAGGGTAGATGGCCAGAAGTTGGATGGGCTAGGAAGGAAAAGGTCAAAGAAAAAGCAATGAAGACAAGATGAAGACTGTTTGGCTCAGCCTCATAGAATACTTTATAATATGTCATTATGCCTGTTGTAGTGTGGAGCTGACCTTCTGAGGGCAGTTCCACTGAAGCATGAGTCCTGGCAGGTCTGACCAAGCTGGAAAGTCCTGAGAACCCCAGCTAAGTCCAGAGAGGTTCAATCCCAGAGGGATTTGGGATGGTCAATTTTTTAGCATCAAGAAAATTTGGAGATGGAATGCGTTATGAGTTGTGTAGATTGGAGACAGTGAGAAGACTATGTCCTTTTTTTTCCAAGGCAATGGGGTTAAGTGGCTTGCCCAAGGCCACACAGCTAGGCAATTATTAAGTGTCTGAGGCCAGATTTGAGCTCAGGGACTCCTGACTTCAGGGCTGGTGCTCTACCCACTGCACCACCTAGCTGCCCCCAGACTATGTACTTTTGATAGAGTATTTATTAAGCACTTACTATATGCCATTCACTGTACTAGGGACATAAATAAGAAAACGAAGCAAGAAGCTTACATTCTATTGGAAAAAATAAGTCAGAGGGGCTGGAAAACAATAGTTAGGCTACTGGTTGGGGGGTGTCAGTGGGTTCAAAGAGAGCACAAACTACCTTCAGAATAATCCTGGGTCATTTTAGCTCCATTTTACAGATGAGGAAACTGAGACTCAGAGAGGTTAGACAACTTACTCATAGTTACAGTAAGTGGAAACATGCCCTCATCTTTTGATGCAAAAATCCAGAGTCTTTTAATGATTGAAGTGACATTTTATAAATGATCATAGCTGACTCTAAGTCCAGTCAGTACACCATCTAGCTTCTCTGATCTTGACATAAGACCAAATCTGAAAAGATGAAATTGAATTTATACTTTTTTGGGGGAGGGGAAAGATAGTGATTAGATGATAAATAATCAGTTGCATGGTTGTATCACTAGTTATATGGTTGGATTCAAATAATAGTTGTTAATGGTTCAATCAATCACGCAATCAATTATTAAATTAAATTTAAATTATTTTAAATTATTAAATTATTTAAATTATTTAAACACTTACTATGTGCCAGGCTCTATAGGAAAATAAGGAAAGGCGAAAAACAATTCCTGCCTTCAAGGAGCTCCCAGGAAGGAGGAAGATTAGGTAAACACAGGTCTTGTTATATTTGAAGGATTGCCTTATGAAAGAGATTTTATTGTGTTAGCTTGGTCTCAGAGAGCAAAACTTAGAATAATGAGTGGAAATTGCAAAGAGGGAGATGTAAACTTGATACATAAACTTCTTAACCAGTAGATTCTACCAGACGTGAAATAGGGAGATGGTAAGTCTTCTGCCACTGGAACTCTTCAGAGCCTGAAAACTATTGGTTGGGCATGTTATAGTGAGATTTGCTTTTGTATATGATTTTGGTCTAGAGAGCAGCTTTCACATTTTGTGATTTTGTAAATAGAGCGTGTCAGGTGGCACACCGGATGGATGCTGCCAAGGTGAAAAGGGATGCTCTGGAGGTGAAATGGAGAAGAGATGCTGTGGAGGTGAGATAGACAAGAGATACTGAATATGTGACATAGAGAAGATGCTATAGAAGTTATATAGACAAGAGATATCGCTGAGGTGAAATGGAGAAGAGATGCTGCGGAGGTGAGATAGGAAGGAAAGGCTACAGAGGTGAAGTCAAGAAAGGAGAGACTGTGGAGGTGAATTTGACAGGAGTTGGCAACAGCTTAGTTATAGGGGATGAGAGAGTGAGGAGTTGGATGATACCTAAATTAGCAGTCTGAGGGAACTGGAGGATGGTGATACTTCTACTGTAATAGGGAAGAAAGGATCGGGGAGGGTTTAGGGGGCAAAGATAATGAATTCAGATTTGGATATGATGGATTCATCTCTGTTGGATGTTATCCAGTTTGCAATGACTGCAGAGATTTGCTGGAACCAGTTCTTATTGGTTCAAGAGAGTTGACTTACACTTTCAGTGAAAGCATTGTTACCTCAGAAATTGGGAATTATCATGTATCAGGACTTGCTTTA
This sequence comes from Macrotis lagotis, assembly GCF_037893015.1. NCBI lineage: Eukaryota > Metazoa > Chordata > Mammalia > Peramelemorphia > Peramelidae > Macrotis > Macrotis lagotis. Next base: position 884,182,277 of record NC_133658.1, read on the forward strand.
TACATTTATTGTTTTGTTAATTGTCTAGATCAGACAAATTATATAACCCTGGGTAAAATCTGGCTGTTTTTGTAAACTCTCAAGTTAAGAATTTTTGACATTTTTTAAATGGTTGAAAAAATCAAGAGAACAATGTTTTCCAATATGAAAATTACATGAAATTTGAATTTTAAAATACTTAAATTTTTATTGGAACACAGCCACCTTTATTTGTTTTACATGACTGCTTTTTTAGTACAAAGACAGAGGTGAATTTATGTGACAGATATTATATAGGCCTCTCATTGCTTTTCACTACTGCTTTTTAATCTATAAATCTCAATGATACAATTATAACAATAGTGTTTTGAGTGTCTGGAATTTTTTGTTTTTGAAAACACAATTGAAGTTAAAAGACTTGCCCAGGGTCACATGGCTAGTATAAGTGCCAAATATCTGAGACCACATTTGAACTCAGATGCGCCTGATTCCAGGCTCTATCTATGGTGCCACCTAACTGCCCCCTAGTGCCTTGAATCTTAACAGACTTTAAAAAAAATTATCATTGTGTACCCATTTTTTTTAAAACAAAAAAAAAGAATAGGAAAAAACTTTTATAATTATTTTTTGAGCTGAGAAGTGAGGTTAAAAATTTTCTGAAGGAGAAGCACCACCAATTATTATTACTGAAGACTGAATGACTTTGAAAACTAGCTTTTGCTGTAGTCTTGATAAGATCTCTCTCTCTCTCTCTCTCTCTCTCTCTCTCTCTCTCTCTCTCTCTCGGGTTTTTGCAAGGCAAATGGGGTTAAGTGGCTTGCCCAAGGCCACACAGCTAGGTAATTATTAAGTGTCTGAGGTCACATTTGAACTCAGGTACTCCTGACTCCAGGGCCAGTGCTCTATCCACTGAGCCACCTAGCCGCCCCCGATAAGATCTCTTTTAAAAAATGTTTTATTTATTTTTCCATTTACATGCAATGAAAGTTTTCAGCAATTTTTTTTTTTGACACAGTTTTAAGCTTATTTTTCTCCCTTCCCTCCCCCTTTCTCTAACAGAAAGCAATCTAATATAAGCTATACTTGTATAAATTTGCTAAACATAGATTCATATTAAACATGTTATGAAAGAAGAATAAAATTCAAACAGGAAAAATATAGAGAGGAAAAGAAGTAATAATACATAAGACAACTTTTAAAAATTGAAGATAGTAAGCTTTGGTCTACATTTAAACTCTACAATTCCTTCTCTGGATTTGGATGGTATTTTCCATCACAAGTCTTTTAGGATAGTCTTTGATTATTGCACTGCTGAAATGAGCAAGTCCATCAAGTTTGATCATCACCTCATGTTGCTGTTAGTGTGTATAGTGTTCTTCTGGTTCTGCTCACTTCACTCTGCGTCAGTTCATGCAAGTCTTTTCAGGCTATTCTGAAGTCCTATCCCTCATGATTTCTTTTTTCTTTTTTCTTTTTTAATTTTTATTAAAGATATTATTTGAGTTTTACAGTTTTCCCCAATCTTGCTTCCCTCCCCCACCCCCACCCCACAGATAGCACTCCATCAGTCTTAACTTTGTTTCCATGTTGTACCTCGATCCAAATTGGGTATGATGAGAGAGAAATCATATCCTTAAAGAGAACAGAATTCTCAGAGGTAACCAGATCAAACCATAAGACATCTGGGTTTTTTTTTTCCGAATTAAAGGGAATAGTCCTTGTACTTTGTTCAAACTCCACAGCTCCTTATCTGGATACAGATGGTACTCTCCTTTGCAGACAGCCAAAAATTGTTCCCAATTGTTGTGCTGATGGAATGAGCAAGTCCTTCAAGGTTGAACATCACTCCCATGTTGCTGTTAGGGTGTACAGTGTTTTTCTGGTTCTGCTCATCTCACTCAGCATCAGTTCATGCAAATCCCTCCAGGTTTCCCTGAAATCCCATCCCTTCTGATTTCTAATAGAACAATAGTATTCCATGGCATACATATACCACAGTTTGCTAAACCATTCCCCAATTGAAGGACATTTGCTGGATTTCCAATTCTTTGACACCACAAACAGGGCTGCTATAAATATTTTTGTACAAGTAATGTTTTTACCCTTTTTCCTCATCTCTTCAGGGTATAGACCCAGTAGTGGTATTGCTGGGTCAAAGGGTATGCACATTTTTGTTGCCCTTTGGGCATAGTTCCAAATAGCTCTCCAGAAGGGTTGGATGAGTTCACAGCTCCACCAACAGTGTAATAGTGTCCCAGATTTCCCACATCCTTTCCAACAATGATCATTATCCTTCCTGGTCATACTGGCCAATCCGAGAGGTGTGAGGTGGTACCTCAACGAAGCTTTAATTTGCATTTCTCTAATAATTAATGATTTAGAGCATTTTTTCATATGGCTATGGATTGCTTTGATCTCATCTGTAAATTGCCTTTTGCATATCCTTTGACCATTTGTCAATTGGGGAATGGCTTTTTGTTTTAAAAATATGACTCACTTCTCTGTATATTTTAGAAATGAGTCCTTTGTCAGAATCATTGGTTGTAAAGGTTGTTTCCCAATTTGCTACTTTTCTTTTGATCTTGATTACATTGGTTTTATCTGTGCAAAAACTTTTTAATTTAATGTAATTGAAGTCATCTAATTGGTTTTTAGTGATGTTCTCCAACTCTTCCTTAGTCATAAACTGTTCCCCTTTCCATAGATCTGACAGGTAGACTCGTCCTTGATCTTCTAATTTGCTTATAGTATTGTTTTTTATGTCTATGTCCTATAACCATTTGGATCTTATCTTGGTAAAGGGTGTGAGGTGTTGGTGTGATCTAAGTTTCTTCCATACTAACTTCCAGTTATCACAGGAATTTTTATCAAAGAGGGAGTTTTTATCCCAATGGCCAGATTCTTAGGGTTTATCAAACAGCAGATTATTATAATCATCTCCTGCTTTTACACCTAGTCTTTTCCACTGGTCCACCACTCTATTTCTTATCCAATACCAAACAGTTTTGATGACTGCTGCTTTATAATATAATTTTAGATCAGGTAGGGCTAAGCACCTTCTTTTGCATGATTTTCATTAAGCTCCTGGCAATTCTTGACCTTTTGTTTCTCCATATGAATTTACTTACAATTTTTTCTAGCTCATTAAAGTAATTTTTTTTGGAATTTTGATTGGTAGGACACTAAACAGATAGTTTAGTTTTGGTAGCATTGTCATTTTTAGTATATTAGCTCTACCTATCCATGAGCAGTTGATATTTGCCCAGTTATTTAAATCTGATTTAATTTGTGTGAGAAGTGTTTTATAATTGTTTTCAAAAAGATTTTGAGTCTGTCTTGGCAAATAGAGTCCCAAGTATTTTACACTGTATGAGGTTACTTTGAATGTAATTTCTCTTTCTAGCTCTTCCTGCTGTTTCTTACTAGTCATATATAGGAAATTTGAGGATTTATGGGGGTTTATTTTATAACCTGCCACTTTGCTAAAATTGCTAATTCTTTCCAGTAGTTTTTTAGTTGCTATCTTGGGATTCTCTAGGTAGACCATCATGTCATCTGCGAATAGTGAGAGTTTTGTCTCTTCCTTCCCAATTCTAATTCCTTTAATTTCTTTTTCTTCTCTAATTACCGATGCTAACATTTCTAATACAATATTGAATAGTAGTGGTGATAATGGTCACCCTTGTTTAACCCCTGATCTTATTGGGAATGCCTCTAGCCTCTCCCCATTGAGTATAATGCTTGTTGATGGTTTCAGATAGATATTGCTCATTATTTTAAGGAACAGTCCATTTATTCCTACACTCTCTAGTGTTTTTAATAGGCATGGATACTGTATTTTGTCAAAAGCTTTTTCAGCATCTATTGATATGATCATATGGTTTCTGATAGGTTTGTTATTGATATAATTGAGTATACTAACTATACTAATCATATTGAACCAACCCTGTATTGCTGGAATAAATCCTACTTGATCATAATGTATTATCCTAGTGATGACTTGTTGTAGTCGTTTTGCTAAGATTTTATTTAGGATTTTTGCATCTATATTCATGAGGGAAATAGGTCTATAATTTTCTTTCTCTGCTTTAACTCTTCCTGGTTTAGGTAGCAGTACCATATTGGTTTCATAGAAAGAGTTAGGCAGAGTTCCATCTTTCCCTATTTTTCCAAAGAGTTTATATGGGATTGGAACCAATTGTTCCTTAAATGTTTGGTAGAATTCACTTGAGAATCCATCAGGCCCTGGAGATTTTTTTTTAGGGAGTTCACTAATGGCTTGTTGAATTTCTTTTTTCTGAGATAGGGTTTTTCAGGTATTTAATCTCTTCTTCATTTAACCTGGGCAACTTATATTTTTGTAAATATTCATCCATTTCACTTAGATTATCAAATTTATTGGCATAAAGTTGGGCAAAATAATTTCGAATTATTACTTTAATTTCCTCCTCATTGGTGGTGAGTTCACCTTTTTCATTTATAATACTAGCAATTTGGTTTTCTTCTTTCTTTTTTTTAATCAAATTGACCAGAGGTTTATCAATTTTATTGGTTTTTTCATAATACCAACTTTTGGTTTTATTTATTAATTCAATAGTTTTTTTGCTTTCAATTTTATTAATTTCTCCTTTGATTTTTAAAATTTCTAATTTGGTATTTGGGGATTTTTTATTTGTTCTTTCTCTAAATTTTTTAGTTGCATGTTTAGTTCATTGATTTCCTCTTTCTCCAATTTATTCATATAAGCATTTAGAGCTATAATATATCCCCTGAGAGTTGCTTTGAATGAATCCCATAGGTTTTGGTATGTTGTTTCATTATTATCATTATCTAGGATAAAATGGTTAATTCTTTCTATAATTTGTTTTTTGGTCCACTAATTTTTTAAGATGAGGTTATTCAGTTTCCAATTTGCTCTGGGTCTATTTCTCCTTGGCCCAGTATTGCATATGACTTTTATTGCATTGTGATCTGAGAAAGATGTATTCACTATTTCTGCCTTTCTGCAGTTGATCATTAGGTTTTTATGTCCTAGTACATGGTCAATTTTTGTATAAATTCCATGTACTGCAAAGAAAAAGGTATATTCCTTCCTATCCCCATTCAGTTTCCTCCATAAGTCTACCATATCTAATTTTTCTAACAATCTATTTACCTCCCTAATTTCTTTCTTGTTTGTTTTATGATTTGATTTATCTAGATCTGATAGCAGGAGGTTGAGGTCTCCTGCTAGTAGAGTTTTGCTGTCTATGTCTTCCTGTAATTCTTTCAGCTTCTCCTCTAAGAATTTGGGTGCATATATATTCAATATTGAAATGACTTTATTGTCTATGGTACCTTTTAGGAGGATAAAGTTTCCTTCCTTATCTCTTTTAACACTATCTCTTTTTGCTGCTGCTTTGTCTGAGATAAGGATTGCTACCCCTGCTTTTTTTACTTCAGCTGAAGCAAAATATATTTTGCTCCAACCTTTTACCTTTACTCTATATGTATCTCTCTGCTTCAAATGAGTTTCTTGTAAGCAGCATATTGTAGGATTCTGGTTTTTAATCCACTCTGCTATTTGCTTATGTTTTAAGGGAGAGTTCATCTCATTTACATTTAAGGTTATGATTACTAATTCTTTATTCCCCTCTGTGCTATCTTCCCTCTGTTTGTATTTTCCCCCCTTCCCCCCCTTTTATCCATATTCCCCAGTATTTTGTTTTTGAATACCACCCCCTTCAGTGTGTTTGCGCTCCTATATCACTCCCTTCCCTTTCTTTCCCCTTTCCCTGTTCCCTTCCCTTCCTTTTGTTATTTCCCCTTATTTCCTCCACTCCCCTTCCCTTTCTCTGTCCCCCCTCCCCTTTTCCCCTTTTACTTCTTGAAAGGTTAGATGTTTTATAAGTTAACTGAGTATGTGTAGGTTGATTTTAAGCCAAGTCTGATGAGAAGAAGATTCAGGTGTTTCTCTTCTACTCCCTTCTTCCCCTCTATTACCATAGGTTTTTTTTTACCTCTTAGTGTAATGAGATTTGTCCCATTCAATCCCCTCCCTCCTCCTATCTCTTTCCTGTCCCCCTTTTTAGGGAGGTAGTGTATTTTTTTTAGATCATTCTATCTAAGTCATAGAAAATTCTGAGTGTCTGACCCTTCTAGTTCAGTATATTCTGTTGAATAGAGTCCAAATTCCTGAGAGTTATTAGAGTCTTTCTCCCAGTTGGAGTTCAAGCCAGTTACATCCCATTAAATATCAGTGTCATGGATAGGTCATGGATGTCCAGCATTTCTGGCTAGGTATATTCTCTTTGTTAGAGTTACATTTCTCAGGATTCTCAGGATTTATGAGAGTCTCTACCCCCCCCCCCCCCCCCCATGCTGGGATATAGCCAGTTTCAACTTGTTGGATTGCATTTTTTTCCTTTTACCGCCCCCCCCCCCCTTTTTTTTTACCTTTTCATGTGTCTCTTGAACCTCCTGTTTGATATCCAAATTTTCTGTTTAGCTCTGGTCTTTTCATCAGAAATTTTTGGAATTCTTCCATTTTGTTAAATGTCCATCTTTTTCCCTGGAAGAGAAGGCTCAGCTTTGCAGGAAAGTAGATTCTTGGCTGCATTCCAAGCTCCCGTGCTCTTCGAAATATCTCATTCCAGGCCCTTCGATCCCTTAAAGTTGATGCAGCCAGGTCCTGCGTGATCCTTACTGTGGCTCCTTGATATTGACATTGTTTCTTTCTGGCTGCTTGCAGGATTTTCTCTTTTATCTGATAGTTCTGGAGTTTGGCCACAACATTCCTTGGTGTTTTCCTTTTAGGATCTTTTTCTGGTGGGGATCGATGTACTCTTTCAATAACTACTTTGCGCTCAGATTCCATGATGTCAGGGCAGTTTTCCATCACTAGATCCTGTAATATTAAGTCCAGGCTTTTTTTTCTCTTCAATGTTTTCAGGAAGTCCTATAATTTTCAGGTTTCCCCTCCTCGATCTATTCTCGAGGTCAGTGGTTTTGTTGATGAGGTACTTCACATTTGCTTCTATTTTTTCTATTTTTTGATTTTGTTTAACTGACTCTTGCTGTCTCATTTCTGTAGACTCCATTATTTTTTGGGGGGGGAGGAGTTTTCTTCATTAACCTTTTCCAATTCTACTTTTGAAAGAGCTTTCCATTTGACCAATTGAGGTTTTGAGAGAATTAATTTCTTTTTGCATTTGCTCATTTGAGGATCTGAGAGAATTATTCTCATTTTTCAAGGTATTGTCTCCCCAAAATTTTCCAGTTGATTTTTAAACTCCTTCCTTATTTCTTCAAGGAAGTCTTTCTGTGCTGGAGACCAGATTGTATTCTCCTCAGAGGTTCAAGGTCTTTCTGGGTTGGGGTCTTTCCCTTCCAGGAATTTTTCTATGGATTCACCTTTCCCCTGACCCTTCTTCATTATGCTAAGACCTTGAGTTGGGTGGGGCTGGTTCACCTGGGCTTGGGATCCCTAAAGGCTTTACTGAGTGCAGTTTCTCTGGCTGGCCAGTAGGAGGAGCTGGTTGCCCTCTCTGGGGTGTCTGTGACCTTGGTTGCAAGGCCTTCTCCCTTTGCTTGAGGGAGGGAATTGCAGCTATAGAATTCTTTTGCCTTCAATCAATGGTGGGCTTTACCCTGGCCTGAGGTGATTCCTCAGCTGGGCTGGTTCTTTTGCTCACACACCTGGGCCTGAGGCAGAAGTAATTTGCATTTGTTTGAGAGGAGGCCTCGGTGCAATGGAGGCGTGAGCTCAGAGTTTCTCAGACCTGAGGAACCCAGGGATGGTGTCCGCAGCTGTCCTGCACCAGACCTCTCCCCGCAGCCCCTTCCCCAAGCTCCAGGGGGACAGCCCCAACACCAGCTCCTCTGCTTCCCCGTGGACCCAAGCCCCCTTCGTCCAGCCCCACCACTGATCCAGCAGGTCCGGCTCTCGGGCCCTCAGACTCCTGGTTCCAATTCAGCTGTTGATCTGGCTGATCCTTGGCTGATCTTCCCTGGGAGCTCGGACTCACCTGCCGGTACTCAGCCAAGGCTGCTGCGGGAGACAAATCCTGAGCTAGATTTTCCTCTCCTGGCTTTTCTTTCTGGGTTTCCTGGTTCGGATTTCTTTTAAGAGGTTTGTTTCATGTGATAGATGGGGAAGAGATCAGGAGACTTTAGAACTGTGCCTGTCTTCTCTCCGCCATCTTGGCCCCCCCCCCCCCATGATTTCTTATAGAACAATTGTGTTCATTAGTATACCACAATTTGTTCAGTCATTCCCAGTTGATGGACATTCCCTTAATTTCCAGTTCTTTGCCATTCTGAAAAGAGCTGCTATAAATATTTTTATACAAGTGTTTTTTTTAAAACCCTGTTTTGTAATCTCTTTGGGATACAGACCCAGCAGTGGGATTGTTGGATCAAAGGGTATGCACAGTTTTATTGTTCTTTAGTATAATTCCAAATTGCTCTACAGAAAGGTGGATCAGTTCACAACTCCAGCAATAATGCATTAGAGTCCCGGTTTTCCCACATCCTCACCAACATTTATCATTTTTCTTTTTAGTCATAGGCAATGATAAGCTCTCTTAAAGATTTCAACCTAAATTTGCAAGGTTAAATAGTACTTCTATGTGAAACTTTTACTGTGATAATGTCAGTTGGTTATGATATTTGAATGATAAGTAATATTAAGCTGCTTCATATACTTTCTATGCTTTCAAAAGTTGAAACAATAAGCAAGATCAATTAAAACCATATGCTTACTGTTTGATATCACTTTTTGGCAGTGCCTATCTGTATGAAAAGATATTTTCAAAGATGAAATATGTAAAATCTCATTCATTAGAGATCATTGTTAACAGATGAACAATTGATTTTGATGACAGGCACCCTGACTTTGAATCTCAATTGAGTAAAATGTTACTACCATATAAAAAATTCGATTCTTGTCATTAGGAGAACTATAATTATAAAAAAAGTCACATTTTTATTATATTTTTGAATTTTGTTAATAAAAATTTGTAGAGTTTGGTTTCTCTCTTCTAATATAAGTATGTAATATCCTTAAATTTACCTTTTAGTCCACAAAACACAAAATACTATGTAGTCTTTTATAGAAGAAGGCTAGATTTAACAAAGTGACAGAGAAAATATTTCTAATGAGGTGTGAATTGCCTGGCAACTATACATTTTTTAAACAGAAGTTGGTTAGGAATTTACAGTACAGGGGGCAGCTAGGTGGCACAGTGGATAGAGCACCTGCCCAGGAGTCAGGAGGACCTGAGTTCAAATGTGACCTCAGACACTTACTAATTACCTGTGTGGCCTTGGGCAAGCCACTTAACCCCATTGCCTTGCAAAAAAATGAAAAGAATTTACACCTCTGATTGACTGGCTGACCAATTGAATAATGAACTCTGAAGTCCCCTCTGACACTGAGATCCTATCATTTTGAGGCAATCCTAGAGAATAAACTATCAAATAATGTAATTCTTTGGTAATTCTATAGCCTAACCTCTTTGGACTGGGTCCAATCATTTCCTTCATTTCCTCATTCTCTCCATCCTTTCTTTTTCACCAAACACTTAGGAAGTGCTTCTCCTGTGTGCAGCTTCCTCATTGGCTCCTGAGGGGAATATCAAGAAGAAGGCATTGTCCATGTTCTCATCAACTCTGCTTTCATGGACTCAGTCAGGGAATAAGCTTTTATTAAAGGCTTGTAATAATAAACTGAGCCACTGATAACATTATGAAGATCAAATGAGATAACATCTGCAAAGTTCCTTGCAAACCTTAAAATGTTATACAAAATCTAGCTATTTATTATTATTATTATTATTATTATTAATACACTGTAAATAGCTTTAATGTATGATTATTTGCTTATTGCCTCCTCCATTGGAAAGTTAGTTCCTTGAGGGCAGGAACTGTCTTTTGCCCTCCCTGGTGGCAGCAGAGTGCCTGGGGCAGGTTGTTGACTTGACTTGTATATGCATAGTTTCTATCCCCATGATATTTCCTCTAGCACTTAGCACAGTACAAGCCTTTAATAAATGCTTATTCCCTGACTGAGTCCATGAAAGCAGAGTTGATGAGAACATGGACAATGCCTTCTTCTTGATATTCCCCTCAGGAGCCAATGAGGAAGCTGCACACAGGAGAAGCACTTCCTAAGTGTTTGGTGAAAAAGAAAGGATGGAGAGAATGAGGAAATGAAGCAACAGTTCATGTAATTCTTTCCATGTTCCTTTAAAGTCTGACTGAGACTCATGATTTCTATTTTTTTTTAGGTTTTTTGCAAGGCAAGTTGGGTTAAGTGGCTTGCCCAAGGCCACACAGCTAGGTAATTATTAAGTGTCTGAGACCAGATTTGAACCCAGGTACTCCTGACTCCAGGGCCGGAGTCTGCCCTTTATCCACTGCACCACCTAGCCGTCCCTAGACTCATGATTTCTTATAGAACAATAGTATTCCATAACATTCATATAGGCAGGTACTATTGTTAACATTTTACAGATGTGGTAACAAAGGCAGACAGAAGTTAAGTGACTTGTTCAAAGTGACAAAACTAGTAAGAGCCTAAGATTGGATTTGAACTCAGCTATTCCTGATTCCATCCTGGTCCACCTACCTACCTGGAAATGGAAAGTTGCCTTAGGTGTTAAAAGTGGGAGGGACCAGGAAAGTCCTGGAATAAGTGGCCTTTGAGTTGTACTTTGAAGGATGAATGGGGAGAAAGTGAGGAGGAAGGGAAATCAAGGTAAGGGATAGTCAGTGAGAGGCAGAGTCAAGAGATGGTAAACCGACCAGTATGACTGAATCTGAAATTGCAAGAAGACTAGAAAAATGAGAAGGGGCTTCTAAGCTTGATGGAACTAGAGTAGTCATCGAAAGTGCCACCATCTTGTTTCTTTAGGTTTTTTGAAATCATTCATTCCCCAGGGTTTTTGAGCCTTGAATTTGCCTAACATCATATGTGGTAAATTTTAAAGGAAACAGGTTTCTGCCCTCTGGAATGGAAGTGTGGGTAGCAGTTGCTCTGAGCATGTGCTCAGTTGGGACCAGGAGAACCTGGAGTTAGAGGAGATGAACCAATTATGGCTCTTGTCCCAAGGACACTTCCTAGAGAGCTAAGAAATGTTTATTGTTCTTGGAATGACAGACTCAGAAATGGAAGGCAAGGTCCATATTGAAAAAAAGATTCAAGGTCTTATACTGGCACCAGTTTCTGCTAGAAGGTTCTTAATGATGGGGAATTTACAACCTGTTTCTTTCAGAGGGAGGCTTTAGATTCAAAAAGATTTGTGTTCTCAGCCTGTCCTCTAGCACATACTGACAACGTACTTTAACCTGCAGTCAGGAAGTGTTTATGAAACACTAGGCTTAATGATGGGGATACAATAAAAAAGACAAAATAAAACAAAACAGCCCTCACCCTCAGGTTACTTCAGACTAATGGCTGAGATAATATGCAAGCAACTATGAACCTTACAAACAAGATATATTGGAGATAATCAATAGAGGGGAAATGAGAGAAGTTTCTTGTTGAAGGTGGAATTTTAAGGAAAACAAGAAGAAACATTAAGGAGGAAAGAATTCCAAACATGGTGGAAACCAGTGAAAGTGCCTGGAGGGAGATGGAAGGCTTTGTTGAGCAAGGAGCCCAGTGTCACTGGATTGCAGAGCATGTGGAGGGCAATAAGATATAAGCTGCCTGGAAAGGTAGGAGGAGTCAGCTTATAAAAAGTTCTGAAGGTCAAATAAAAGATTTTATATTTTATTTTGGAGATAATAAGGAGTTATTGTAGTTTGTTGAATATTGAATGGTGTGTGTGTGTGTAGATACTTGGTTATAGGAAGATCAATGTACCATGTGAATGGGTTATACACTGCAGCCAGAAGAGATCTGAAGCCAGGAGACCCTCCAGTAGGCAATTGCAATAGTGTAATCTGGAGGGCAACTAGGTGGTACAGTGGATAGAACACTGGCCCTGGAGTCAGGAGGACCTGAGCTCAAATCTGGCCTCAGATACTTAATAATTACCTAGCTGTGGACCTTGGGCAAGTCACTTAACCCTATTGCCTTACAAAAACTGGGTAGAAGTAATGGGTTCCACCATAGCCAGAGGAGAGAAGGGGGCATATGGGAGAGTTGTGAAGGTAGAGATGAATAGGATTTGGCTATAGATTGGATATGAGTGATAAGAAGGAATGAAGAGTCTAGGATGATAACTGGGTTAAAAGCTGGAGTGACTGGGGAGAATAGAAGTGAATAGGATACTACCTTTAGAGGCAGGAGGACAGGAATTTGAATCCAGCCTCAGAACTTGACTTTTACTAACTGTGTGACCTTGGGCAAGTCACTTCACCCTGATTGCTTCGCATCCAGGGCCATCTCCAGTCCTGATTTGCATCCGACCATTGGACCCAGATGGCTCTGGAGGAGGAAGTGAATTTGGTGACTTAGCACAGTTCCCCTTACTCAAATCTAATTCACGTGATTGTCATGGCATCACCTCTCTGATGTTGTGGTCTTCTTTGGAAATGAAGGACAAAACATTATCATTAATACACTCAACAGGAACAGGGAATTTAGGAAAAAAGGAAAACCTGAGGGGAAGCATAAGCTTGAGGTTAAGATACAGTCTGATATTTCTAACAGGCAGCTGGAGATGGCCAGACTTGGAGATTAGGACTGGATAAGCAGATCTGGAAATCATCAGAGATGATAACTGAATCTATGAGAAACTGATGAGATAATCAATTGAAATAGTCTAGAGGGGGAGATGGCTAGGTGGCTCAGTGGATGGAGCACCGGCCCTGGAATCAGGAGTACCTGAGTTCAAATCTGACCTCAGACACTTAATAATTACCTAGCTGTGTGGCCTTGGGCAAACCACTTAACCCCATTACCTTGCAAAAGCATAAAAAAAAGAAAAGAAATAGTTTAGAGGGAGGAGTGAAGAGGGATCATTTCAGGGTCTTAGGACTCCCACCATCAATGGGTGTGACCTGGTTGAAGATCCATCCAAAGAGACAAAGAAGGAGTGGTCAGATAGGTTGAAGGAGAGAGGACCTTAGGAAGAGAATATCAAGGAGAAGGTGATTGGCAGAGAGGCCAAGAAGGTTGCAGATTAGGAAAAGACCATTAAGCTTGGCAATTAAGATAGCTTTAGTAACTTTGGAGAGAACAGTTTTAGGTGAATGATGAGTCTGGAAGCTAGCTTGCAGAGAATTAAGAAGAGGGTTACATCAAGTCCATAAACATTGTTTAAAAGTTTTCTTTATGACTGAGACAGCAAACAACTTCAGGGGCTCTCAGTCTAATTGGGGAGACAATATGGAATTATGGTATATGGTGATCAAATTGGAAATAGACTCAGGAGGCACTGAGATCAAGAAGTGGAAAAGGTTTCTTGCGACAGTGAGAGTGAATGGAGAAGTGGAGATATCAATCATAGATGATCTTCCCGAGGAGTTTAGGCCCATAAAGGAAGAGATGGATGAGATGAAAGCTGAGGTTTCTTTGAGGATGGGGGGAGACATAACTGTGCTTGTAGGCAATAAAGAAGCAGCCAATAGATAGAAGAAGCTGAAAATTAATGAGAGAGTAGCAATAAAAGAGGGAACAGAGTTGGATAAGATGGAAGGAAGAAAAATGAACATTTAATAAATTTAATGTTTTAATTTATACTTAATACAGTATTTATTGAATTCAAAGTTATTAAATCATATCTGCCAAGATTGTGCTAATCCTTAACTTTATAAACATGACCTCATTTGAACTTTAAAACAACCCTGGGAGATAGATGCTATTATTATTATCATACCCATTTTATAGCTGAGGAGACTGAGGCAAACAGGTTAAGTGACTTGCTTAGGGGCACATAGCTAGTGAACATTTAAGACTGGATTTGAACTCACATCTTCCTGACTCCAGTCCCAGTTCTCTGTCCACTTCACCACCTTGTTGTGGGTGGATGAAAAAGCATGGGGTTTGTTTTGTAAGGAGATAGGCTACTTCTTCATGTGAAACAGAGGTCAAGGAGAAGATAGTGGGAAAAGGCTGATGATTTGAGATGAGGAGGAGGAGGGAAGAAGAGGGACTGCTCTACAAATGGCCTCAACTCTTTTTTGAGAGGATGAAGAAGAGGAAGAGAGGGTAAGGGGAGTGATGTGAAGTCTGAGGAGAGGTAGAATGATTAAGACACATTGTGAGTGGGATAATGCAACAGTTCTTAAAGTATAACCCAAGCACCCTTGGGTTCCTCAAAACTCTGTGATATTAGGGCTATTTCTATAATAATAATAAGACATTTTAATTTAAAATATTATAAGAAAGATTGGATTCAAATCTAGCCTCAATACACTTACTAGTTACGTGACTCTGGGCAGGTCCTTTAATCTCTGTTTACCTCAGCTTACTCAACTGTAAAATGCTGATGATACCTACCTCCCATAGCAGTTGTGAAGAAACAATGAGATGGTATTTGTAAAGTGTTTTTGTAAATCCTTACATGTGTTAGTTATTATTATAAGATAAGGTCCTTGATTCCACAAGTTTGTAACCTAGGGAATGATAAGACTGAGACACATATGAGTCATAGATTTTAGAGTGGGAAGGAAGCTCAAAGATCATTAAGTTCAACTCTTTCACTGACAAAGACACTGAGTCAGAGAAGTAAAGTAACCAGGAGAAATCAAGCACATAAGGGTAATGTTAGAGGCAGGATTTGAACCTGCATCTCCCTTCATTCTAAATCCAGTGCTCTTTCTCTCTCTCTTTCCCTCATTGCACAAAGCTGCCTCTCTCACATCATTAAATAATGATATATTCCAATACTTCAATGGAGTTGTGATCTCATCAATGTGAGTATTCCCCTTTACCCTGCAGATTATAGTTTATTGGATTTTCTCCTTACTCATCCTGTGCAGATCCTGTCAAACAGTTTTTGTTTTTTTTTTTACAGTTTGCCATCTAACCCATGGATTCAACTCATGACTGGGGCCCTTTCTCAATTTCTTTTGACTCCAAGAGGATGTCAGTGGAGGTCATGATCATTGTTTGTTGTATTTTGCAGCCTGCTCACCTGCTCACGGTTCCTGGAATATTATCTATCTATCTATCTATCTATCTATCTATCTATCTATCTATCTATCTATCTATCATCTATGTATCTTTTTAAGTATCTATCTATCATCTATGTATCTTTTTAAGTATCTATTTATCTATGTATCTTTTTAGGTATCTATCTATCATCTATATATCTTTTAAAGTATCTATCTATCTATCATCTATATATCTTTTTAAGTATCTATCTATCTAGCTATCATCTATATATCTTTTTAAGTATCTATCTAGCTATCATCTATGTATTTTTTAAGTATCTATTTATCTATCTATCCATCTATCATCTATATATCTTTTTAAGTATCTATCTAGCTATTATCTATGTATCTTTTTAAGTATCTATCTACCTATCCATCTATCATCTATATATCTTTTTAAGTGTCTATCTAGCTATCATCTATGTCTCTTTTTAAGTATCTATCTATCTATCATCTATGTATCTTTTTAAGTATCTATCTATCATCTATGTATCTTTTTAAGTATCTATATATCTACCAATGTATCTATCTATGTATCTATCTATCCATCTATCTATATCCATTTACTCTATTTATATTTTTAATAGATTATGTGATTATAAGAAGAAGTGACAGAGAGAATATAAGAGTGACAAAGGCATTATGTGGCACAGAATGCTGACTTATCCTCCCAGGCTAAATTTTCACATTCTACAAAAGCGATGCCCCCAAGGCAAAATAATTATCAGAAGAGTTAATGTCAGCAGATTAGAATTCTTTTCTTAGCTAACTTGGAGGATAAGTTGAACCAACAGAGAGTTGACAACAGAGGAGCAGAAAAGGAGTGGATACCTTTCAGAGATTTGTTGTAAGCATTGCATCTGGGTCAGAACACCTGCAGACATTAAGACTGGTTTGATAAAAATAGGGAAATTCAGAAGCTGCTAAATGAAAAATGAGAACTCCATAGAGTTTACCAACAGAATAGTTCATCCATCTTGAAGAAGAGAGTGTTTAATAAGGGAATCTTAGAGAGATGAAAGATTCTTGGCTCAGCAAGAGGGCAGATGAAATTCAGTTTTATGTTGATAGTAACAGTGTCCTGTTTATTTATGAGCCAAGGACATAAGATGCATCTCAACTACTCAGTGTAGATGGAGCCACATTGATTAGTGATAAGGACATGATCCTAGAGAAATGAGCTGAATACTTCCATACCATTCTCACCAGACCTTCAACAATCAGTGCTGAAGCCACTGAAATCAATCCCTCCCTAGCTGAAGTTCCAACTGAAGAAGTTTTGAATATTATTAGGCTCCTTTCATGTGGCAAAGTACCTGGTTCTATTCTATCTGAGATTTTCAAGGTGCTCATATAAAAACTGATGAAATTTTTTTTTTATGTGGCAAGAGGAGGTTATTTCCCAGGAGTTCCAGGATGCCTCCATAGTCCATCTCTTTAAAGGCAAAGGGAACAGACTGTCCTGTGACAATCACAGGGAGGGTCGGGGGGGGCCTTCTCTTAGTCTTTGCTGGCAAGATTCTTGACAGAATTCTCCTTCAACTTAACTTGGATATAGACATTGATAGTGAGGTTGACACACTCATTGCCAGAGCTAGCTCAAGTGTTTGGGAAACTCCAAAGGAAAAGTGTGGGACAGTAGAGGTATAGACTATCAAACTAAAGGTCTAAACCATTGTGCTGACCTCATTGTTGTGTGCCTGTGAAACTTGTACTGTCTACTAGTGTCGTGTCAGGAAATTGAATCACTTCCATTTAAATTGTCTTGGGAAGGTACTGAAGATCACTTGGCAGGAAAAGATACCAGCACTGAGATTCTTTCTCAAATTAAAATGGCAAGTATTCAAACATTACTACAGAGAGGGCAACTCCAATGGATTGGCCACATTATTCAATTGTACACTTGCTTAAAAAATATTTTATGAAGAACTCACACAGGGCAAGTGCTCATATGGTGGTCAGAAGAAGTGATACAAGGATACTTTCAAGGTCTCTCTCTTAAGAACTTTGGAATTGATTATGCAACATGGGTGACACTGGCAGAGGGCTGCCCAGTGTGGCATGCCCTCATCAGAGAAGGTGCTGTGCAAGGCAGAATTGAAACAACTCAAAAGAAATGTGAGATGCACAAATTTAGAGAATATACCCCAGATGTTCATATGTACTATTTGTACCTGACCTCCTGAGTTCATATTGGTTTGATCAGACAATGGATACACTGTAACTTGACTCCAGCATAGTGATGCTGTTTTGGTCTTCTTGGAGAATAAAGTGTAACAGCCAACCAACCACCTACCTATCTTTCTCTCTCTCTCTCTCCCTATCTCTTTTCCAGTCATAGTAATAATGACTAAAATTATATAATATTATAAGATTTGCAAAGCACTTTACACCTATTCTCTTACTTCATCTATCTGGCCATGTCTTTTTTGACTTTGTTGTTCTGTCTCTGAATGTCTCTGTTTCTGTCATGCTGGACTGCCATAGTCATTCTTTTCATTGCCCTTTGTGTAAGATGGGATTGAGTTTTCTTCTTTATTCTTTTTTTGTCAAATTCAATTCTATTTTATATCAGGTCAACATTATTTTCCTTCCACTTTTCTTTCTCTTCTTCTATTGAGAAAGAAAAAACCCCATCATTAATGTGCATAGTTAAACAAAACAAATTTCTATGTTGACCATGCCTATATATATATATTTAAAATTCAACATATATAATTATAAATGTTGTAAATAATGATATATATGTAAGTATATATGTATATCCATACATACACATACATGTTGTTGTTCAGCCTTTGCAATTGTGGCAAAATTTTTGAGACCCCATTTGGGATTTTCTTGGCAAGGATGCTGGAGTGGTTTGCCATTTCTTTCTCCGGATCATTTTACAGATGAGGAAACTGAGGCAAGCAATGTGAAGTGACTTAGTCAGGTTACATAGCTGTTAAGTGTCTAAGGTTGGATTTGAACTCAGGAAGATGAATGTTCTTGACCTCAGCCCATTTTTCTATCCACTATACTAATTGCTCTATCTATCTGCCTCATTCTGTCCTATAAGTCCATGACATCTCTGTCTTGAATTGATGAGCAAGTTTCGTTATGAGTCCACTGGGATGGTTGGTTATTGGTCACTGTGTTAATCAGAGCTCCGAAGGATGTGACTTTTAAAATTCTTTGGAGATGGCTGTACTTCATGAAACAGTCATACAACAATATCATTGGAGCACTGCTATTCAAAAGATGGGTCTTTGGTTCTCAGAGAAGTTTGGGGTCCATAACAGAATGTTGTCATTTTGGTTTTCCTTCTCAGAGCTAATTTGGGGTCCCGTTCACTTTGTGATGATGCTTAGTGCCAAATTTCCACCAGGGGGCGTGTGGAGACCATGGAGTTAGCAACCTACCTCTTGATGAACCCCATCATGAACCCAAACTCCTCAGCACCTTTTTTTTTTGTTTATCAGTTCTTTGGGGATCTTTGACTCCCTTTTTCTTGACAGAGGATACAACTGGAATCAAAAGGTCCAGATAACAGTGAGATTGATTCTGGTTCAATATAAACATTATGGGAGATGACTAAAAATACAAGTCATTTTATAAAGCTGTGAGCTCTTGACAATTGAAAGATAGTATTCTGGTTTTGCTTTGTATTTATTCTATAGATTTTTATAAGTATTTATTTTAATTGGTATTTATATATGTAGATAGTGTTTCCCTATTTAGAATGTAAGTTGAACTGATTCACTTTTTTTCTTTGAATCTCCAATCCTAGCATGGTGCCTGACTTTTATTTAATTATTTATTTACTTCATTTCGAGACCACCTAGATAGTGCAGTGCATAAAGCACTGGCCTTGGAGTCAGGAGGATCTGAGTGACACTTGACTTTACTAGCTATATGGCTTTAACTCTGCCTCACATCCAGGGCCATCTCCAGTTGTCCTGATTCATATCTGGTCATGGCCCTGGAGGAAAAAGTGAGGCTGGTGACTTAGCACAGCATCCCCTCACTCAAATCCAGTTCATGTGCCTGTCATAGCATCACTTCCCTGATGTTGTGGTCTTTGAAAATGAAGGGTAAATGTTCATTCATTCATTCATCTCTCCATTCATTCATTTGTTTATTCACTCATCTATTTATTTTTTCCAGTTATATGCAATGATAGTTTTCAAAAATCAATTTTTGCTAGGTTTTGAATTTTACATTTTTCTCCCTTCCACCCCCCCATAGCTGGCTTTTCTTCATAAAACAATTTCTTTATTTCTTATCTGCATAAACATGATAAACTCCTTTAATACTGAATAAAGGGTGCAGTTAAGTTTACTAAAGACCAAGTGTGATGGAGAGTGAAGAAGGTTGGATATTCTCAATATAACCAAGTTGGCTTTCTTGCTGTTTGTCAATGTGGTGTGCTGTTCTGATTTCAAAGTCCTTTCTAACCTGACCCCCTCTTACCTTTTCCATCTTTTTAAGTCTTAACTCTCTTCTTCTTCCTTCCTCTCCTCCCAGGACTCTGATTCAGTGATTCTTACTGGTCATTCCCTAAAATTGGAATTTTCTTCCTCTCCATCTCTGCCTCCCTGCTTTCCTTCAAGTACTAGCTAAAATCCCATTTTTCTACAAAACTCTTTTCCACATTCCACTTAATATTGGTCCCTTCCCCTTGTTGATTATTATCCATTTCTCATATATATATATATACATATATATATGTATATATATATATATATATATATATATAGTTTGTAAGGCTGCTTTTATGTCAGCTCTCTTATTAGACTATGAAGTTTTTTTGAGAGCAAAAGCTGTCCTTTTGGGTGGTAGGGGGAGGCTTTTTTTTGCATTCCCAGCACTCAGCAACAATTCCCAGTCAAACTATAGGCTCTTTTTTTAGGTGTTTTTTTTTCTTTTTGGGGTAAGGCAATGGGGTTAAGTGGCTTGCCCAAGGCCACATGGGTGTCTAAGTGTCTAAGGTCGGATTTGAACTCAGGTACTCCTGACTCCAGGGTTGGTGCTCTTTCCAGTGTGCCACCTAGCCACCCCTAAACTATAGACTCTTAATAAATGCTTGCTGAGGACTCTTTATTTCATCTTTGAACCTTTGCCTTTTGTTCCCCCTGCCTGGAGTATACTCTCTCCTCATCTCTGCCTTCAAGAATCTCATCCTTCAAGGCATCTCATGCACAACCTCCCACCTGAAACCACTTCCGTTTCTCTCATTTATTTGTACTCTTCCTTTCTAAAATATCTTGTACTTACATTATATTTATGCTGCATATAAATAATACATATGTATTATGTATGTATATACCTCTGTGAGCAAAGCAGAATTGAATAGTTCAAAAGAAATGGGAAATACCTCCCCCATTAGAATGTAAGATTCTTGATGGTAGGATTTGTGTCATTTCTTTGTCTCACCAGCGGCTAGCAAAATTCTTGGCACAAAATAGGTGCTTAATAAATGTTGAGGACTGGTTTATTGATTGAGCTATGTTACAATTTCAGTGTTTCCATGGATCTAAGATCTCATCGGCGGGGGCTCCATCCAGTGGGGCAGCTCAAACCCAATCATGCTTTCTCTACTTGAGAACTCTTTCCATGTTCTTCTGTACATGTCGGTGTGGGTATGGGGTGTGTCCTCCCTTGGGGTCTCTTGTCATTATTTGGTCAGTTAAGCCTCAGGGTTGACCATCTGTTATTCCTTGTTCTCTGTAGGTGACTGGCCCATCTCTATCTCTAGTCCTATATCTTTGACATCTTCTATCCTCTTTTTTTTTTTTTGCCTACAAAGGCTTTAGCTTACTCTCAAAGTCACCATCCCTTTTGGGGTAAGTAAAAATTTTGTTTAGTCAAGATTGTGAAAAAAAAGCTCTTACAGCAAATAGTTCTGATACATCTCTTATATGTAGGGAATTAATGAAATATATAAGAAAGATAGTCAATCAGTTAGAATGGTACAGTAATAAGTACCCTGAACCTGGAGTCAGGAAGAACCAAGTTCAAATCTGACCTCAGACACTTACTGGATGCATGACAAGTCATTTTACCTCTTCCTGCCTTGGTTTCCTCATTTGGAAAATGGGGATAATAATGGCACCTCCTGTTTAACCTTGTTCAAGATTAAACACCTCAGACAACAGAGTTCCAGTTTGTTGTGAGGGTCAAATGAGACGATAGGTATAAAGCATTTTGTAATTCTTAAATGTCCATATAGATATGATAGTTATTCTTAATAAAAACATAAGGTTGAGGGAGTGGATAGAGTGCTAGACATGTTCATGTATTTGAGACCAGACCCTTGTCTATCTGTCCAAGATCCACATACTGAAAGAGCATTCTGTAGGATGACCATCCAGCTGCTTGTCAGATTCTGGACAACAGGCATTCTGTAGCCACTTGCTTTGGTATTCATGTGGGTAGAGAAGAAAAGAAAATACAGGCTTTTAGGATCAGAATTTGAGCAGCTGAGATTTTGCTGCAAATTTGTACTTATGGAAGGCTGAAGAATGAATGTAGCCACATGGCAGGGTTATGGTCATCCTCTATCTTTTTGCCAAGGTTGGGATCACTTGAAAGACTCATTTCCAAATTTCCAGGGTCTATGGTCATCAGAGTTAGATTTCCATAGCTATGAGCTCTACAATTTAACTTACAGTTTAGATAATCTCACCATCATCTTCTTTTTCTTTAGTAATCAAATGAAGGACTTATGGGATGATTCTGGACCTTTTGTATTCAACCAGTTGGCACAGAGAGTTCACATGTGTTCCTTTTTATTGTCTGTGATCTGATGGTTCTAAATTATTGTGATTGAGCATGTTGGAATGAAGACAAGAAGGATGGATTGAGGATCAAAGAACCAGAGTTTCAATCTCAGGCTTGCTATTTATCACCTGGATGACCTAGGGTCTCAGATTCCTCATTTGTTAAATGAGGACGGGGTTGATATTTTCCATGGACCCTTGGAGCTCCAAATTGATGGTGCTATGGTTCACTTTGTTTACTGAAACTAACTTCATTTAAGTCTCAGCTAAAATGTCACCTTCTACAGAAAGCCTTCCCCCACCCCTCTCCATCCTAATGCTTTCCCTCTGTTAATTGTTTTCTAGTTATCTTATATATTACTTATTTGTATATATTTGTTTGAATTCTGTCTCTCCCATTAGATGAAGAATTCCTTGAGGACAGGGACTGACTTTTCCTTCTTTTTATAGCCCCAGCATTCAACACAGTGCCTGTTGAATAGTTTTTGTTGGTCAGTTATTCCATCCACGACTGACACCATTTTGGAGTTTTCTTGGCAAAGATACTGGATTCCTTCTGTTGTTCATTTTACAGATAAAGAAATTGAGGCAAACAGAGTGATTTGCCCAGGGTCACATAACTAATAAGTGTCTGAGATCAGTTTTGAACTCAGGAAGATGAGTCTTCCTGATTCTAGGTTGTGCACTATCTATCCACTGCACCACCTAGCTGTCCTATATACACATAGTAGGTATATATAAATGTTTAGTTGTGACAGCCTTCAAGAGTTTTGGTTTCTGAAGTCATAAGTCCATTACGATTCTGTCACTTACTACTTGTGTGATTTCTCTTAGTCTCAGTTTCCTTATTTGAAAAATACGAAGGCTTCCTAAGGGTTTTTTTAAATTTCTAGATGTATTATCATAAGAGTTGAATAGAAAATATTAGGTTAGATTCAAAGCAGGTTCTTTCACAGACAGAGTTGCAGTTCAGGAAGACAGAAAAGGGGGGTGGAGGAATATAAGCCAAGAGGAGGTTGGTAGAAAATCTGGAAAATTTGTTATCAAACCCAGGTGGTGATTCTAGTTTCTCCATGTCAAACTGGAAAGCCCAGTTTCAGATACATTCCTTCCCTCACCTAGTATTGTTCCAGAGGATAGGGTCCAAATTTTCCAAGTCATAGAGAGGTTGGCTTTGGCTCATTATAAGCAGGAATGAATAATAATAATGAATTATTAGAGATATCCATCAATGGAACAGGCTCTCTAACAAAGCTGTGAGCTCACTCCCATGGAAGATTATAATAAAAACCTGTATGACTACTCAGTCAAAACTCCTAGACAGTCACTCCACCATTTACTTTGCATTTATTTTGAATATTTTTGTATAATTGTATATAAATATATAATATGCATATTTGCTGTCTCCCCAGATAAAATATAAGCTCCTTGTGGGCAGGGACTGCTTTGTTTTTGTCTTTGTATCTCTGTGTCCTGGAAAAGTGCTTAGTCTATGATCAGAACTCAATAGATACTTGTATTGACTGACTGATGACCATATTTCTTTTTTTTGAAAGGCAATGGGGTTCAGCAACTTGCTCAAAGTCACATAGCTGCATGCAGATTTCCATTCAGGTCCTCCTGACTTCAGGGCCAGTGCTCTATCCACTGTGCCACCTAGCTGTTCCTTGATGACCCTAGTCCAGTATCCCCTTGGAATATTTTTAAAATATTAAATATTTAAAATATTTTTTCAATTTGAAGATTTTATGAGTTTAAGAATCAAGACTTGTCCGCTTTAGGGTAATGGGACTGTAAGATCAGTCAGTAAGTCCATAAACATTTAAGTGTTTACTATGGGGAAGACAACTGGGCTACATCTGAGAATACAAAAAATGCGGGGGGGGGGGGGAGGAAAAATAAGATGAAATAAAAGTATCACAAATAGAACCAGAAGAAGCTTTTCCTTTCCCATGGTAGCAGGGAAATGGGAGGAAGGGGAGTGGAGAAGGGGAGGGGGTGTGTAAGGCGGGATGGAGGGGGGCACTGAAAACCAGGACAGGAAAGGGGGAGAAAATCTAAGCCAGATCCAGGCGCTGAGAACTGATATATTAGAAGCCCAAGAGAATCACAAATCTTCCTAGTGCTGCCAAATTCTAGTCTTTCAACAGGTTGATAGCAGGTATTTGGTGAGCTGGGATCTGTTAATCTTTAAAGCACATTGCAACCAAAAAGCAGTCTTTGGAAACACAAGGGTACTTTCTATTGGCTGAATTCTCTTCTGTGGTTTATAACATGGAATACTGATGACTTTGTTTGGGGGGAATCTCAAGGAGGAAAAAAGCAATATAAATGATGAAGAGGTTGAAGGAGGTGATTTATGGGGAAAGATGAAAAGTCTTTAGCAATGACAACTTGGCTTAGCGGGAACATGGCAACCGTCTGCACTTCAGATCCAGAAGGATTGTTCACTGTCATGCAACAGACTGTAAATAGGAATAATGATGAGAACTGACAAAAAAAAGGGAACTATAGGTTGAGATTCGAGGAGATTTCTAGGTATTGGGCCTACTTAAGAAATGAAACCTCTTCCCCAAGGGAGAAGGAGGGACACCATTGTCCGAGACGTTGGACTTTGAATAAGGCAAAGTGATTGCAAATCAACTCTAGGGAAGAGTTGGCACACGGGCTCAGCCAGGACCTCTAACATCTTTGTTTAAGGAGCTTTATGTTGAAGTGAAATGTTGGCATGATGGACTCTGGGATAAGTAATCTCTGCTCTGCTCTGTCTGCTTGAGGCTCCCTCATAGGTCACTCTCAGAAAGGATCAGCCCTCTAATCCTATTTTCTGCTCTTTCCAGGCAGAGAATCAGGAATAAAGGATGGATGGGAGAGGCAAAGGAAGTCTTCAGCCAACAGAAGGGCTGTAGAATTAGGGAGGAATGGAGAATCCCATGGAATGCAGGGCCGGTCTCTAAGTGTTAGGGATCAGTGACAAACAGCTTTCTGGTCTTGGGTCTAGACCAGGTCAAATCCTGAATGAAACTTTCAGAAAATACCCAAGGATGTGACTTTGTCCAAGGATTCTGTACCATTTCCATTTATGTCAGAGTTGGGCAGTACCTTGATGCTTGTAATACTCTTTGTCATCACCTCTGCTTCCTAGAACCCTCAGCCTCCTTCTAGGCTCAGTCTGAGTGCCGTCTCTCTCAGTTGTTAATGCCACCCCTGTTTATGGTGTATATGCTTGAATATGAAAGACAACATGGTACAATTATGGCTAGGGTGGCTCAATGGACAGAACACTGGACCTGGAATCAGGAAGGGGGGAGTTCAAATCTGGCCTCTGACATATCCTGGCTGTGAGACCTTGGGCAAGTCACTTGTCCTCTCAGTGTTCTGGACAACTCTCTAAGAACAGAACGGAAGAGGAGGCATAGATGTCCTAGCAGAGGACGCTTCCTCATTGGGGTGACTTTATACCAATGAAATAGCATGTCTAGTGGGAAAATGAAGGTACTTTCTTCTTCTTCCCTCCCTCTTGCTCTCCCTGCCTTCCTCCCTTCCTTCCTCCTTTCCTTCCTCCCTTCCTTCCTTCCTTCCTTCCTTCCTTCCTTCCTTCCTTCCTTCCTTCCTTCCTTCCTTCCTTCCTTTTCCCTCTTTTCTCTCTCTTTCTCTCTTCCTTTCTCTTTCTTCTTTTTTTTTTTATGTTTTTGCAAGGCAAATGGGGTTAAGTAGCTTGCCCAAGGCCACACAGCTAGGTAATTATTAAGCGTTTGAGACTGGATTTGAACCCAGGTACTCCTGACTCCAGGGCCGGTGCTTTATCCACTGCACCACCTAGCCGTGCCCCCCTCATCTTCCTTCCATCCATCCTTCTTTCCTTTCTTTTTTTCTCCCACTCTTCCTTCAACTTTCTTTCCTCCCTCTCTTTCTCTTCCTTCCTCTCTCTCTCTCTCTCTCTCTCTCTCTCTCTCTCTCTCTCTGTTTCTTTCCTTCATTCTTTCTTTTTTCCCTTCCTTCCCTTCCATAGCTTCTGACTCCAGAGTCAAAGCTCAATAGAGATAGGATGTGGAACTTGGAGTTAGAAAAACATAAATTTGAAACCTACCTCAGACATTTACTATCTGTGTGATGCTAGGAAAATCACTTACCCTCTCTGTGCTTCAATTTCCTTCCTTCCTTCCTTCCTTCCTTCCTTCCTTCCTTCCTTCCTTCCTTCCTTCCTTCCTTCCTTCCTTCCTTCCTTCCTTCCTTTTTCTTGATTGTCTATTATTGATCTGGTCACATGGCAGGTACTTCATTACTTCATTATTCCAGAACCAGAAGGGACCTTAGATGTCAGCTTGGCCAAATCCCTCTTTTCCTGGAGAAGGACAATCAGGACTAGAGAGATAGGAAGTACCTTGGCCCACTGTCACCCAGAATTTGACCTGAGGGTCTCTGGTTCTACCTCCTGTGTTCCTTCTAGTTTCTGGAAGACCCATCCATTGATCTGCTCAGCTAGACCTAGTCTCAGGTTTGTAGTGGGGTTGAGGCAGAGCAGCATAAGCCCTGGAGCTCTAAAATGGGAGCCATGAAGCCCTGGGCTCTCACTGCAGGATCACACTAGACCAGAACACAGAGGTCTTCTGGTCCACTTTAAAGGAGAGAAAACTAAAACTTAGTAAGTGAAGTGACTTACCCAAGGTCACAGAGATGATAAGTGTCAAAGGCAAGATTTCAACACAGAGCTTCTGACTCTAGAGTCAAGGATCTTTCAACTGTGGCTCAATGGAGACAGGATGTGGAACTTGGAGTTGGAAAAGTCTAAATTTGAAACCTACCTCAGCTGTGTGATGCTAGGAAAATCATGTAACATCTCTGTGCCTCAATTTCCTCAACTGTAAAATGAGGATTATTATAGTACCTATCTCTAAGAGTTGTTGTGAGGATCAAAGGTATAATTTCCTCTGTAAACTTTTAAGTACTATATAAATAATTATCATTATTATTAGCCCTGCTTTGTCACTCACTGATTTTATTAAGTCTTATTTAAGTAAAAAAAAAAGTTTAAACTTTTCCCTTTGTAAAAAGAAGAGTTGGAATAGATGACCACTAACGTCTAGCTGCTGGGCAGCTGAGTGACACAGTGAATTAAGGCTCTGGGTGTGGCATCAGGAACAACGGAGTTCAATCCAGTCTCAGACCACTTCCTGTGTGACCCTGGTCATCACCTATCCCTGTTTGCCTCAGTTTCTTCATCTGAAATATGAGCTAAAGAAGGAAATGGCAAACCACTCCAGAATCTTTGCCAAGAAAGACCCCAAATAGGGATCACAGAGTCAGACAGAACTGAACAAGATCCTTTCTAAAGTTAGCTATTTAATTTTAAAATTATTGAATATGAGCTTATGTAAACAATTAAACAGAGTTGGTGGATACTCTTTTTCATTGCTGTAATTTATTTATTTGTTTTTCTGATTACATGCAAAGACAGTTTCAATATTTTTTTATGCCAAGCAGAGAGGTGTATGTTTTATTTATTTATTTATGTACTTATTTTTTTAATTTGACATTTTACTTTATTTTTCCAATTATATATTATGGAAGTTTTTTAACATTCACCCACTTTCCACATTTTTCTACCACCCTTCTTTCCCACCCCGCTTCCTCTTAGTGGCCAACAGTCTGGTAAAAACTGTGCATGTACCTTTATGTTTATCATATTTACATAATAAATAATCATTTTGTGTATGAGGAATTAGGACTAAGGGAAAATAAAATGAACCATTGATAGGAAGGAAAAATATAAGGGAAGTTTTTAAAAAAGTGAACATAATATCCATTCAGATTCTGTGGTGGGTTTTTTTTTTGTTGGTGGTGGTTTTTTTCCTCTAGATTTTGGATGGCATTGTCCATAATAGGTCTCCTAGGGTTATCCTAGATATCTGAATTTCTGAGAAGAGTTGCAGCCATTAGAGTAGATTAACTCACAATGTTGTTATCAACATTGATTTTGTAAGATTTTGAATTCCACATTTTTCTGCTTCCTCTCCTTCCTTCTCCCCTCCCCTTGACAGGGAGTAATCTGATATAGGTTTGAAGGGCATTTTTAAAAGTTTATTCAAGAATACCCACACATGCCCTTTATGCAAGGATAGATGCAGGAAAAATGGCCAGGGGGAAGCTACACACACACACACACACACACACACACACACACACACACACAACACACACACAACACACACACAGAGACACACACAGACACACATCCCTTTCAGGGGCTGATTGAGACCTTGGGGACCAGGATGGACAGGAGGCTTCAATATCGACTTTCCAGACAGCAGATCTGACAAGAAGCCAAGAATCCTGGAGAAGTCAGATGTTGGTGAAGTAAAACAGGATGTGGAAAATGGGGGAAAGAAACCAAACAGTCTGGGTACAGGAGCCACCACTGGACGCCTTCTGTTTTCAGAATTCTGCCTTTCCTTCCTAGGCTCTGGAGGAGGAAACCCCAGGAGAGATCTGAAAATCTGAAAGAAGGGTCTAAAGAAACAGTGGAATGTAAATTCTTGAGAGCAGGGATTGCTTTTTGTCTTCATAACCAAGCCCAGAACTGGCCACTTCAGAAATGCTTGTTATTGGCCACCAAGTTTAGAAGGCTTGGACTCAAGACTAGCTTTGATCAGATCCAGGCTGCGTCACCCTGGTCAAGTCAACTTCACCTCTCACAGGGACCACTCTCTGAGATGACTGTAGATTATTTACTGATCTGGGTTGGTAGAGGAACTTTTACCAATGAAACTACAGTTCTGGTCTTAAAAAATGCTGGTTGACTGATGGATTAAATGACATTGTAGGTATTGCTGGGAAATTAGATGAGAAGATCATTCCTGTTGTGTTTGGAGAAAATCTGAGTTCAAGCCCTGCTTCTTCTTCTTCCCCTACTCCTACTATTACTACTCCCCCTATTACTAACTTTTATTTATTTCCTTTAAAAAAATCAGTATCAAAAACTCTAACCTTAACACTCACCAGTAAAAAAAGAAAATAATAAAAATAAGTTAATAAATAATAAAAATAAATAAATGAAATAATAGCAGCATCTATTCTATACTAGGCAGTTAGTATTTCAAAGATTATTTATCCCATTTGATCCTTACAACTGCTTTGGGAGGTAGGTGCTGTTGTTATCCCTATTTTACAGTTGAAGAAACTGAGTCAAATGGGGATTATATGACTTGTCAAGGTCCCATAGCAAGTAAGAGTCTGAATCTGAATTTTTTAATTGATGTTTTATTTTATTTTCTCAATTACATGCTTTGGTAGTTTTTTCAACATTCATGCATTTGCAAATTTATAAGTTTCACATTTTCCTACCACCCTCTCTTCCCTCCCTCCTCCCCTTGGTGGCAAACAGTTTAGCAAAAATTGTACGTGTACCTTTGTGTTTAAGGTATTTACATATCAGTCACTTTGTGTATGAGAAATTAGGGCTAAAGGAAAAGAAAGAAAGCCATGAGATAGGAAGGTAAAATATCCCTGGAGTCAGGAGTACCTGAGTTCAAATTTGGTCTCAAATGCTTAATAATTACCTAGCTGGGTGACCTTGGGCATCACTTAACCCCATTGCCTTGTAAAAACAAGCAAAACAAACAAGCAAACAAAAAAAAATTCAAAGAAATAATGACATGACCTAGAAACAGGAGAGGAAAAATATAAGAGAAGTTTTTTAAAAATGTACATAATATCCATTCAGATTCTGTGTTGTTTTTCCCCCCTCTGGATGGCATTGTCCATAACAGATCTACCAGGGAGTCCTGGAACTCTGAATTGCTGAAAGAAGTTGCATCCATTATAGTTGTTGAAAATTCAGATTTGAACTCAAGTCTTCCCAACTTGGACCCTGGATCCCTATGAACAGTGGGGCTTCCTAGCTGTGTAAATAAAGTCACAGCCTCTTTGAATGTCAGTTTCTTTGGGTATAAAAGGAGAGAGAGAAAACTTCAAAGTTTGCTCTTAATCTACCATCCTATGATCTGTATGACATATTGGACAAGTCACTGCAGGGTCTCAGTTTCCTTTTCTGTAAAATGTGAAGAGTGGGTGGAATCTCTAAGGAATCCCTCTTTGAATGTTTGATCCTGGGACTTAGAATCCTTTCCCCCATCTCTTGACCCCCCCCATCCTCCCCTCCCCAATCCCCATCTCTATCCTCCCCTCCCCCTCCTTTTCTCCCCTCCCTAATCCCTGTCCCCCATCCCTTTCCCCCTTCCCCTCTTCCCCCCCCCCCCCCCCAGCTCTCTCACCAGTGACTCAGGTGAGAGGTTCTTTAGACAACCAGGAGCCTTTCCTACAGGAACATGACTGCAGTTCCAAGGTCCGAAACGTCCTGTCCTTCCTCGCTCCATTGCTCCTGGCATCCCTGCCAGCCCTTTACATCTTACCATAGGGCGTTTGGTTTCTTTTTTCCTTCTAGGAGGAAACACTTCATTAAAGGATGGGCCTGAAACCAAGAAGCAGGACCTTGAGCCTGGGCTGAGGGGGAGACTTTCCGACTGTTGGGGTAAAACAAAAGTGGAGAGAGTTGTGTGTGTGGGGGGGAGGTAGTGAGCTTCCCATCATCTGAGGTCTTCTAGCAGGGAGGACTAACTTGTCAATATATTGTAGTGCGGGTCCCTTGTCTAGTGGTGGTGTCAAAACTCTTTTCAACTCAGAAATTCTATGATTTTATTATTTGTATTGAAAGATGCAGGCTAGAGAACGGGGCTGTCCCTCTAGCTCTGCCTCAGTTTTCTCTATTGTGAAATGGGGATGATGGTAGCAACTACCTCACTCAGTTGTTAGGGGAACAAATGTTAGAATATTTGTAAAGCATTAAACTCACTGCTTGGAGTCTACTGAGTGCTTAATACACCTTTCCTTCCTCCTCCCACCTTCCCTCCTTCCCTATCTCTTTCCCTCCTTCCCTCTTTCTTCCCTTCATTCTTCCTCCTCTCCTTCCTTCTCTTACTACCTTCCTTCCTTCCTTCCTTCCTTCCTTCCTTCCTTCCTTCCTTCCTTCCTTTCCTTCCTTCCTTCCTTCCCATCCTTCCTTCCTTCCTTCCTTCCTTCCTTCCTTCCTTCCTTCCTTCCTTCCTTCCTTCCTTCCTTCCTTCCTTCTTTCCTTCCCATTCTTCCTTCCTTCCTTCCTTCCTTCCTTCCTTCCTTCCTTCCTTCCTTCCTTCCTTCCTTCCTTCCTGTTGAGTCCCCCAGAGAGCCACATTCCTCTCCTCAGTGTTCCAGGGGCAACCCTGATAGAGTAAGGTGCTTTTTTTCTGGCAAGGCAATGGGGTTAAGTGACTTTCCCAAGGTCACACAGCTAGATAATTATTAAGTGATTGAGGTCACCTTTGAACTCAGGTCCTCCAGTCAGTGACTCCAGGGCCAGTGCTCTATCCACTGCATCACCTAGCCACCCCCCCAGGGTACATTTCTAATACTATCAGTTCAAGCCCCCATTGTGATATGTTGCCCCCAACATCAACGATAGTGCCAGTTAATATTCCTCATCTTTCATTGAGTGACATAGGGATTAACAAATGTTTGTTGCTTTGCCTGCCTGTCAGAAGAATACTTCCAGATCACTGACCCAATGAACAACAATATGATGAGGAAGATTTGGTTTTTTAGTTTTAGGCAATGGGGTTAAGTGACTTGCCCAAGGCCACACAGCTAGGTAATTATTAAGTGTCTGAGGCCGGATTTGGACTCAGGTCCTCCTGACTCCAGGGCCGGTGCTCTATCCACTGCACCACCTAGCTGCTTTAACAAAAGACTATTTACTGAGAAGAGATATCAAGAATTGTTGCAAAGTATTTCCTACAAAAGCCATTCTTTCCTCTAGACCCCTTCAGTCTCTGAGGAAAAAGGGCTGGAACCTTAACCAGTGACTATAAAGCAAACTCTGGTATGGATTCCATTTCATGGGCTTTTGGGAGCTTGCACTTTTGACCTACTACTTTGATATACTATGACTACTACTACTCCTACTCCTACTATCACTACCACTACTATTACTACTGCTACTACTGCTTCTGGTTGGTTCTTGTCCTTTGTTATCAAAGAAGAAGGAAGTATGGTGCTGGCTGACGGAGCTCCTGTGTTTTCTTGGTGTTAATTGTTGGGTCAAATTTAGCACAGGCAGCAGAGAATCGATCCATACTTTGGTGCATCTCAGTTTCAGGGGCTTTATTGAGTGTACCATCATCTGCAAACAGAAGATCTTGCACCAACTCTCCTTTCATTTTGGTCTTGGCTTGTAGCCTTTTCAAGTTGAAGAATTCACTATCAGTGCAGTAGTTGACCTTGATGCTGTGTTCCTCTTCAGTGCAGGCATCTGGTTGGTTGGTTCTTGTCTTTGTCATTGAAGAAGACCAAAATGACATCAATTTGTTTGAGACAAAATACACTGTGTCCAACTGTGGCTGATGAGACCAAGGCATCTGATAACATGGTTGTTTTACTCCATTGGTGACTGAGAAATCTTGAGAGCATCGTCTACCATCCAGAGCCTGGACAAGCATGTCATCACGAATCTGACAAACAATACTGATGGACTTCTCCAGGCAACCAGATTTTGATATAATTTGACATAATTTTCCATAAGCTCTCATGACTGATACTATCAAAGGCCTTGGTCGGTTTTATAGAAGTTTTATATACATATATGTTGTTGGGGCAGCAAACACCATATCTATTATTCCTTGACCCTTTCTGAAGCCACATTGGTTCTCAGGAAGGTGATCATCTCTGGGTGAAGGATCAGCCTATTGAAAAGGACTCTGGCAAGAATCTTACCAGCAAAGACTAAAAGAGAACTACCCCTGTGATTGTCACAGAACAGTCTATTCCCTTTTCCTTTATATATATGGATGGTGTAGGCATCCTTGAATTCTTGGACGATAGCCTCCTTTATGCCATATAATCTGGAAAATTTCAGTCAGTGTTTGGATGAGCAATGGATGCCCCACCTTGTAGATCTCAACTGGAATAGAATCAGGACCAGGTACTTTGTTACATGAAAGGAGTCTAATGGTTTTCAAAACCTCTTCTTCAGTTGGAGCTTCAGCTAGGGTGGGATTGACTTCAACCTGAGGTCAATGATTCTGCTGCTGCCAAAATCACCACCACCACCCAACACCACCATACTGTTCTACTTATACAATTGTGAGAAATGAATATTTCCCTCTTTTTATTTAGTAATTAATTATTGTATTAGGAGCAAGCTTTTTTTTCCCTCTTTTTTTTTTGGTTTTCTCAACCAGCAACCAACCAGTGACAGAGACCTCTCTTAAAGATTTACTCAGGCCAAGATATTAACAGATAGTAAAATAAATTCTAAATTTGGCTTAAAGAGTATATATCTACTCATTATGTTTTCTCAGACAGGTCTGCAGAAGTGTGGATTCTTTGTTTCATCTTAACAAGTGATAGGAGAATTGATGTCTCTATTTGATCAAGACTTGGGAGATCTAAGTCATGTTACCCCAATACTTTCATTTTAATATATCTCACCTTCCATTGTATTATCAATCAGCTGACTGCCTCAGGAACACTTACTCTTTGAAGTGTATATGAACTGTGAGCCCCATGCCATGATTGTCTTTGGTCTGAGAGAGATGGCCAGATGACCATCCTTTTATTAATAATGAGTTGGCCTTATTAATAAAATGACTAAATTGCCAAGAAATGAAGTCTCTCGAATCTAAGCACATTACTTTCCCTACTATTCTTACTTCTACTACTAATATTACTTCTACTTCTACTACCACTATTACTTCTACTCTTACTACTACCATGACTGATGATGGTAGCTAGCATTTACATATTGCTTTACAGTTTGCAAAATATTTTACAAATATCACTGGATGCTATCATTAATCTTCATTTTAGGAAAGTGAAGTATGTATTAAGCACCGACTGTATACAGGGTAACTGTACCAAGTGTTTTACAAATATGATTTCATTTGATCCTCACAACAACCCCATGACATAGGTGCTATTATTCTTCCCATTTTATAAATGAAGAGTCTGAAGTAGAGGGAAGTTATGAGACTCCCCAGATTAGGACTTCCCGACTCCAGTGCTCTATCTTTTGAACTGTTATCTCTTATCATAGTCATCTCTAGTACTCCACTTAAGAGCAGTAATAGACACAAATATATGGAAACAACAGGTATGGAACATGGTCCAGGGGAGAAAAAGATTCAAGTCCTTTCTCTCTTCACCTGAAGTTTACATCATTTCATCTTACTCACTTGAATGCAGCTAAGGAGAGGATCCACTGGCACATTGATACCTTTAGCACGCCCTGTTTTGGGTCAGACCTCAATCAAAAAGTCCCTTTTGCCACCCAGTAAGGGGACAGGAAAACAATTATAAAAATACCTCCTTCCTTTCCTTGTTCCCATTTTCCAAGATACCCAAAGCAAAGAATGGCTAAAGTTTGACAAGGATGCTCTAAGGAGTAGTTTCACTTTTCTTGACTGATATATACTTCATCTTGGGACAAGTCCTTCTGATAAGCACCAGAGACAATAAGCGAAGGAATAAATGACAGTCTCTGACTTCAGAGAGCTTATTTAATTGGAGAAGACAGCACATAGGAAGATTGGGGCTACTCACTTTCATTCAGAAAATTCCAGGATGATGGGTAACCATTGGGTGATAGATTAACTCCTCCTTTCCAGGAGCCGTGTCAGAGTTAATCTGATCATCTTCCAGAACTGAAAGGGGAAGGAAAGGAAGGTGGGTAGCCTTCTAATTTAATTTCATTTTACAGCAATGGAAACTGAGACTCAGAGAGAGTAAATGAGTTGACTGTCTGAGTTCACATGGTAAATATAAGAGGTTAGATATGAACCCAAGTCATTTTTCTATGTATATGAAAAATGCTTGTTTTGTTTGTGTGTAAATCTTACTAAACTTTAAATTGTAACAAGATGACAACAGAGGCATGGGAAGGAAATGACAACTGTGAATCCTTTAAAATTGTTTTAAAAAAGTGGTGCTGAAATATTAGACACTCTTAAAAGTGACAAGGACACGAGCTGACTGCTGGAACTCGAGGGATCTCTTGGCATTGTAGGGCATAGCCTGGCACAACTCCCTCTTGTGGCAGGTCGCGTTTCCAAACCTTCTGCCATAAGGACAGTTCCAAAATATTGACCCTAGAAATACCTTTCCCCAAGGAATAGCCCTGACTTCCAAAACCTCTAAGCATTTCAGGGGTTGCTTGGGAAGTTGGGCCATGCCTCATTTTCCTCTTTCCTTTCGGCCAAAGGTGGTAAACATCAGATTTTAAGCAAAAATTCCAGGCATTGTTTAATGACAAAGTATTATTGGTTGAAGAAAAAAAAGGGGGGGGGGGGAATGCTGACTGTGTTTGGGTGATTTTTTTTTAAAAGGACCTAACAGAACAAGCCCCCACCAGGCGCCAAGAACATATTGTTCAGAGGAAAAGATTTGTGAATGGGTGACTGTCCAGGGCCCAGAGTCGCTGGGTGGAGGCTCCCACCAGCTGGTACCTGTTTTCTTTTCCACTAGATACAGTCGGCAGGGAATGAGAGCATCAGACTCCAGGCCCTATCCCAGTGGGAAGAGGGGTGGAGAGTTTTTTCGATCTCAGTCACCATTTGGCACTTGGAAGGGCCCCGCATGACGATACTGTGAGAGAGGCAGCATCTTGGGGAGAAGCAGTTCAAACCGGTGCTAGAGAAGGGGGAGTGGGAGCGGGGTGGGGTGGAAGGGTGAGCAAGTTCACTTGGGGCCTTGGGGAGTCCTCTCCTCCAGACCCAGAGCTTACTTCAGGCTCTCCAAAAGAAATTTTTGGGCTTCAGTATCAAGACCCAAGGGAAAGAGACCAAGCTTTCTCTCTTGGGTTTATCCCAGCCCCCGGGTGATGGACACAGGTCCAGAGATTCATAGATCTGGCAAGGACCTCCAAAGTCATCTGGTCCAGTCTCCTTACTTTACAGTCAGGGAAGTGGAGGCTCAGGGAAGTCAGAACATCATAAAAAATGAACCTCACTAAAAAAACAAAACAAAACAAAAAATGAACCTCAAAGGTCAACTTCCTCATTTAATAGATGAAAAAAAAGCCCCAGGGACATGAAAAGTCATAGAGGTAGCAAATCATCAGAAGTGGATTTTGAGTAGTCACAGATTTGAGACTTTTGGTCCCTTTAGCTGAAGGGTTAGCCTGTTGCCCATCTGGCTTGTGGACACAATGGTAAATTATGATTTTTGATGCCTCCTCCTCTCCCTTTTTTTACCCAGCTTCCCCACAACAGCCAATGTAGTATTCCTAGACTACATTGCTCCCAGTTCAGGAAGCTCCTATGACTCCCTATTGCTTCTTTTTTTTTTTTTTAAGTTTTTGCTAGGTAATGGGGTTAAGTGGCTTGCCCAAGGCCACACAGCTAGGTCATTATGAAGTGTCTGAGGCCGGATTTGAACTCAGGTACTCCTGACTCCAGGGCCGGTGCTCTATCCACTGTGCCACCTAGCCACCTCCCTATTACTTCTAACATCATTTAAAGTCAATCTTCTCCAGTCTGCCAGGCTCATTGCACATCATTTCCATTCAGGCATGAGGGCTCTTTCCAAATTGACCTGTTTCTTCTTTCTCAGACATGTCCTTGCCACAGTACAAATGTTCCCTCATCACTGGAAGGCACTCCTATCCTCATTCCTTCCTCTTAGAATTTCTCACTTCCTTCAAGGCTCAGCTCAAATGCTGCCTCCTAAGCAAGGTCTATCTAATCTCCTACCCAACAGAGTCAAGGAGTATTTTTCAAGAGTTTAGCATTGTGCTAGGTCTCTATTGAAGTCAGTGCTTCCTGAATGACTTGGACTTGGATCACAGCAAGTTTTACAGGTGAGGACACTGACTCCCAGAGAAGTCCACAGGAGTAGAGATTTAGAGCTGGAGGGAGTGTGGGCAGGTGGATGCCTCACCCAGGACCAGAGAAGTGACAAGGGCTAGAATCAGAAAAGGAACCCGGGTTAGGTTCCCATACCCCAGAACCAGTGTCTATTCTCACTCTCTCTCTCTGTCTCTGTCTCACTATTGCAGTCTTTGTTTCTGTTTCTGTTTCTCTGTCTCTGACTTTTTTCTGAGCTTTTCTCCATCTCTCTTTCAGTCTCTATCTCTGTGTCTCTTATCTGGCTCTTCCTTCAATCTGTCACTCTGAGACTCTGAATGTGTCTTTCTGTCTCAGTCTCAGTCTCTGTCTCTGATTCCATTTCTGTTTCTTTCATCCTGTGTCTCTGTCTCTCCTTTCTATCTCTGTCTCTGTCTCAGTCTCTCCCTCACCCTTCCTTCTGATTCTATGTCTGTCTCTCCTTCCCAATCTCAGTCTCTATCTCTCTTTGTTTCACTTTGTCTCTGTCTCTGTCTCTTTTTCTCTCTGTCTCTATCTTTCTTACTGTCTCTGTTTCTGGCTCAGTCTTTATCTCTCTGATTCTCTCTTCTCTGTCTCTTCCTCCTCCCCCATCTCAGTGTCTGTCTCAGTTTCTTTATTTTTTTAAAATTTTTATTTAAGGCAATGGGGTTAAATGACTTGCCCAAGGCCACACAGCTAGGTCATTATTAAGTATCTGAGGCTGAATTTGAACTCAGGTCCTCCTGGCTCCAGGGCTGGTGCCCTATCCACTGCACCACCTAGCTGCCCCTCTATCTTTCTGTCTCACTTTGTCTCAGTGTCTGTCTCTCCATCTCTTCCTCTGACTCTCTTTTTCTCTATCACTCTCACTGTCTTTCTGTCTCTGTCTGTTTGTCTCTCTCCCTCCCTGTCATTCTGTCTTTGTCTCTCCTGTCTCTGTCTCTGTCTCTGTCTCTGTCTTTGTCTCTGTCTCTAGTTCTTTGTACCTTGCTGGTTTGGTCTGAGACTATGTGTGACAGAACAACAGTCCTTCCTGTAGTCTCTGGGACCTAAGGGAGGACTTTCTGGCCTCCCCATCCTTAATGATCCTCCCCTCCCCCAGCCCCCAGAGCCAAGCTCCTTCTGTAGAGAGGCCAGGAGCTCAGCAGGAGGAGAGGCTGGGGGAGCAGAGGCAGCAGCCAGTTTCTGTATGAGCCTAAGGAAGGTCTCGCACGAGAAATGAGCTCCCCTCAGTGAATCACCATGCTGGGCCAAACACTTGCTCAATGACATAGCCCACCCAAGGGGCAAGAGTGAGTCGGGTGACCTAATGCAGCTTGTCCACTGCCTCAGAGTCCCTCCCAGCACTACCTAATGCTTCAGCCTCGCTGGTCCAGAGGGAGCTGTCCCACACCCCTCCCCAGGCTGGGCATGTTCTCCTCCCCCACCCCCATCCAGCAACCCGCCAGACAGGCAGACCCCCCTGGTCAGAGCTGCAGGGACCCTTGATTGTTCACATGGTTTCAGCCTGGGTGAGGCCAACATTTTCCACTTTAATAAGGGTTGTCGAACCATCAGCCCTGAAATCCGGGTCACACATCTGCTCTGCTAGAGGGAAGTGGAAAGGCATTCCAGGGGCTAACGCCTTACATGAGGACCTAAACCACTCACCATAAAAGAAAAGAAAAGAATCTTCAAACCATCAAGAAATAGGATCACCATTTTACAGACAGGAATACTGAGACCCAGAGAAGTTTGTGAAGCATCAACCCCCCAATGCCCCCCCCAAAAAAACTTTATATGTCAGAGACAAGATTCGGATGCTGAGATTCTCCCTAGTCAAAATTCTACTTGTCCTTCTAGGCCTGCGGTCCTTAAATGGGGCTCTGGGAACTTGGTTTAGTTTTTTTAATTTTCGGATAACTATTTCAATATAATTGACTTCATTGTAATCTTATGTATTTTATTTTACGCATTTAAAAACAGTCTACTACAAAGGATCCACAGATCTCACCAGACATTGTCAAAGGGGTCCATGACTCAAAACAGCTTAAGGACTCCTGGTCTGAACTATGTTTCTCTTCCATTCAGAGACTTATGTGGGTAGAAGAGGCAGATTCATGGAATGATCAGACAGAAAACTAGAGGAATCTCACTTTCAGGAAGACCATCTGCCTCTGACACATCCTAGCTGTGTGACTGTGGGCTGGCTGCTTTAACTCCCAGGGTCCCAGTTTCCTCTTAAAACAGCAGCAAGTGGGTAGTTTAGTGGATAGAGCACCAGGCCTGGAATCAGGAGGACTTGGGTTCAAATCTGAATTCAGATACTTAACTAGCTCTGTGGTTCTGAACAAGTCACTTGACCCAGTTTGCTTTCAAAAAACAAAAGAGGAAAACGAGGCTCAGGGAAATTATAGCTTTATAGAAAGGGACCTCAGTGGTCCACCTGGGGAAGGTAAGTATTTTGTCCAACATCACATGGGTAGTAAGTATCAGAGGCAGAATTTGAATTGTGGACCTCTCTAGACCTCAGTTTCCTCTTCTGGAAAACACCCAGGGGTTGGTTTTGCTTGCCTTTGGTTGCAGCCTCCATTACATCATAACTGGGCTGTCGAGGCCCTTCCCAGAGCATCAATCCTCGAAAACATCCTTCCCGCATCCATGCCCTTCAGCACCGTGCTCTTCCACCTGCCTTTGCTCCTTCCAGGGGAAGACTGTCATCTTGGAGCATGAGTCAACTTGGCTCCACAAAGTTTTTATGAGAGTTCTGGGAACAGTGGGCAGGGCCAGGCCAAGATCCCTGAACCTTTTGCTTGTTGATCTTACCACTGGATGCGGCAGCCAATGTTTAAGCATCTCCCCGGCAACCGCTCAACCCTCCCGGGTCCTTGGCCTCTACCCAAGATTGCACAGTGGGGATGAGGGCAGCAGAGAGTTGGGGAAGGGGGGGAGACAGAGGAAACTGAGTCAATCCTTCTCCTCCCACAACCACCTGGGAAAACAGTGACCCAAGAGGCAGTTCTGGCTTCTCCCAGGGATTGGGGTTGCCTTTTTCCCTGTGATGTCGACATACCAAACCGTTAGGCTACAAAGGGGTGAGGTTCTCTCTTGACTTCAGACCTCATACCTTTGTGTTGTTCTTGGATCCAGTAATGTTAGAGGTGGGGAGGTGAGGTGAGGAGAGGAGGGTGGGCATTGGAAAAGAAACTGGAAAAAGCCCCTTTGGTTGGTAAGTAGTACTGGGGTATCTCCCTAATAAAAGTCTGCACAAAGTTATTTCTTGTTAGTTGTGGGAAATTCATGGTCTCAACTCTTCTGAATCCAAAGACTGGGCTTTTTCCCTCCTTCCAACTAGGCAAGAAAACAACATTCATTATAGAACATCCCAAAAGTCTTAGAGCAGTTTTAAGTTTTGAAATGCTTAATAAAATGTTGCATGTTGACTCTCCTATTCAATTGTGAGCTCTCAAAAAGCAGGAATTGTTACAATGATAGCTTGACCTCAAGGTATATAAAATGCTTTCTTTATAATTATGCATTGAGGTCTTAGTATTATGATCCTCATTGACCTGAGGGGGGAACTGAGTCTCTGAGCAGTAAATTAATTTGACTATCACTCAGTAAGTGATTTGAATCATATCTTCACTATACTGAAACTCCACACCATCATCTAAATATTCCATACACATCTCAAATTCAAGAGGTCTCAAATGGAATTCATCTTCTCCCCCTTCTCCCCAGTCCTTGCCATCTTTCCCACTACCTTTTTTATCTAGAGTTACACCGTCAGTCTACAAATCACCCATGTTTACAGCCTTGGAGTCATCCTGGATTCTGACTTCTCCCTCAACCCATATATCCATTTATTTGTCTCATCTTGTTGGTTAAACCTCCATGATATTTCTCCTATTCATCCTTTTCTTTCTAACCCTAATCCTAAATTTGATGCTGCCCAAATTCGGGACCTCTCCCCTGGACTATTATATTGCCAATAGGTTTCGAGCTCATTCTCTACACAGTTGCCCAAATGAACTTTCTAAAGCTCAGGGTCTGCCACAAAATGGTGGGACTTTCCGTGACCTCAAGGAGGAAACACAAATTCCTTCATTTGGAATCTAAATTTCTTCACAACCTGGTTCCAACCTGTTTTCATTATTGCCCCTTACATACGCTGTGGTTCAAACAGGTCCAGTTCATGCCACTAACACATCTCTCTCTTTCTTATTCTCTCTCTCTCTCTCTCTCTCTCTCTCTCTCTCTCTCTCTCTCTCTCTCATGCTCTCTCTGCTTTTTTCTCTTTGTTTCTCCCTCCCTTTCTCTTTCTTTTTTCTCTCTCTCCCTTTCCATCCTTTTCTCCTTCTTCTCTCCCTTTCTCTCTCTCCTCTCCCTTCCTCACTTTCTCTCTTTTTCTTCTATCTTGTCTCTGTCTGTCTTTCTCCTTTTCCTCTCTCCTCTTTTTCCTCCTTCTCCTCTTTCTCTCCTCTCTCCCTTCTCACTTTTTCTCTCTGTTTCTCTGTCTCTCTGTGTCCTTCTCTCTCTCTCTCTCTCTCTCTCTCTCTCTCTCTCTCTCTCTCTCTCTCTCTCTCTCTCTCTCCTTCCTGTCTTTGTACAAACTGTCCCTTATACCTGGAATCCTTTTCTTCCTTTTCATTCTCTTGGAATTTCTCACTCCATTCAGGGGTCTTGATGCTGCCCCCTACAAAATGTCTATCCTTATCCAATTATTATTCTCATGCCACATCTGAAATTATTTTGTATATATTTTGTGTATGAGATAGCATGGCAGAATGGACAAAGAAGAGCCAACATTGGGCTTAGGAAGACTGCGATCAACTTTCGCCCCTGATCCTTACTGACTGCGTGACTCTGGGCAAGTCACTTACAATTTTTCATAAGGTTGTGAGTTGCAGATCAGGGATTGATATATGTGAGTGATCAGGGTTCTCTATAGTGACAAAATTACTGGTTTCTGTTCCCTGGTCTCTTCCCCAACCCCCAATTGATCATTATATTTTATTAGCTTCTTTTTTCATATATTGTTTCTCCATATAAATATGAATATAAATATAAACATAAACATAAATAAATAAATATATATATATATATATATATATATATATATATATATATATATATATATATATGTATGTGGATTATCTCTGGTCGTTCTGATTCCTATCTGGCCACAGAGATGGCTCTGGAGGAGAGATGAGGCTGGTGACTTAGCACAGCCCCTCTCACTCAAATCCAGTTCATGTGCTTGTCATGGCATCTCCTCCCTGATGTCCTGGTCTTCTTCAAAAAAATGAAAGACAAATATCATCATGTATGCATGTACATATATATATGTATATATGTATATTAGCTCCCTGAGGGCAGGAATTGTTTCATTTTTGTCCCCACCATACATTCTCCCCAAGCCAGCACTACAATGGTCTCTCCACACAGGATACTCCATCTCCTGACTCTGCATTTTCACTGACTGTCCCCCATATCTGAATAACTCCTTCCTCCACCCTGGTTTTCCTGGTTTCCCTCAAGTCCTAGCTAAAATCTCATCTTCCCCCTCACCTGTTAATGCTAGAATCTTCCCTCTATTGATTATCACCAATTTCTCCAGTCTCCATCTTTTTTTTTTGCAAGGCAATAGGGTTAAGTGACTTGGCCAAGGTCACACAGCCAGGCAATTATTAAGTGTCTGAGACTGGATTTGACCTCAGGGACTCCTGACTCCAGGGCTGGTGCTCTATCCACTGTGCCACCTAGCTGCCCATCCATCTTTTTTTTTGTTAGCTTAGTTGTTTGTCTGTTATCTCCTCCATCGGACTGGCAAGGATCTCCTTGAGAGCAGGGACAGTCTTGCCTTTCTTTGTATAATCAGAGCTTTGCAGAGGCCTTAGAATCCAGTTGGAGCTTAATAAATGCTATTGACTGCCCTGGTCTTTTTATCCCCAGCACCTGGCAGAATGTCTGCCATAGAGAAGGTGTTCAAGGAATACTTGATGAGTTTCAGGAAGTCAGAAGGAGTTGGTGAGTCTTGAGTAACTGGAGGTACAGAAATATCCTGAACCAGGGGCACTTGAATTTATGAACTGTCACTTGGCTGGCTCCTACATAAGACTTCTCGTCTCCTTCTCCTCCTCATCCTCTTGGTATCTTCTCTCTCCCCCCTTTTAATAACCCTGACTGCATATTTTCCTTAAACCAAACCATCTGTTTACTAGGTTTTATAAGCAGTAATAAAAAGACTCAAAGACCCTGAGAATCTTCTGAGACCTGATACTTTCTCCCTCAAGCTTGAATATTAGGATTAGGGCTGGTTGTGTAGCTTAGAAGAAGCAATATCTCCAGCTATAGACACTTTCATTCATTACATCCATTTTTTGACTTTTTAAAAGGCCAGGACAGCTCACTCAGGGCCCTGGGAAATGACTTGGAGCCCCTTTCCAGGCCTTCAATGACTTTCTTTTCTATACAATACAGAAAAGCATCTTTCCTCAGTATAGTGGTAGTCTTTGGATCCAGAAAGTTACATGCACTTTTGAACATAGTGTAAGGACTCTGATTGGCAAAAGATGAGAGAGAGTCATTGAGAAGACCAAGGATTCTAATGTAAAGAAAGGAGCATTAATGAAACATTTAAAAATTTTGCTTGTATGTAGTCATTTGCACAGTATCTCCTACATTAGCCCATGAGCTCCTTGAGAGCAGGGACTGTCTTTTACTTTTCTTCTATCCCCTATGCTTAGTAGAGTACCTGGTGCACAGAAGACACTTCATAACTGTTTGTTGATTTAACCAAAAAGAAAAAAATGATGCATGTATGCTATTTTTTGTTTGTTTTTGGAGGCAATTTGGGCTGTGATTTGCCTAGGGTCACACAGCTGGTAGGCATCTGAGGTCCCATTTTCACTCAGGTCCTTCCGACTTTGGATAGGTGCTCTATCCATTCTACCACCTAGTTGCCTCTTGTGCCTGATTTTTCTTTTTTTTCCTTTTTTTAGATTTTTCAAGGCAGTGGGGTTAAGTGGCTTGCCCAAGGCTACACGGCTAGGTAATTATTAAGTGTCTGAGGTTGGATTTGAACCCAGGTACTCCTGACTCCAAGGCCGGTGCTCTATTCACTGTGCCACCTAGCCGCCCCTTGTGCTAGATATTTCTGAGGCTAGGTATTTCTAGAGCTATTAGTCTATTATAGCAAGGGAGCATGGTGGTCAAGCTTGGTATTTAGCTTGGAGTCAGGATGACCTTAATTCAAATCCTGCCTCAAATACTAACTGGGTTATCCCAGAATATCTATATCTATAAATTATATATGTCTATCCACATCTACATGTATATTTATGAATATACACATACACACACAGAGGCTGTTCATAAAGTCCAAGTCCTAGTGGCCTTTTAAGTTATTGAAGTTATTGGGATATTCCGGAGGCTTCATGATTAAACTGTGAACTCTTGAGGGCAGGGACTGGCTTTATCTTTCTTTATATCCCTGGTGACTGGCATAGTGCCTGGAGGATTTTGAGCTATCAGTGCTTAACTTTGCCCTAAGATTTTGGAGATACCCTCTATCAACTCATAAAACTTCCACTTTCTTGAACTTCTTCCTGATTATTAATCATAATATTAGCTCACATTAATATAATGTTCTAGTTTGCCAAGCAAAGGCTTTCCATATGTTATCTCATTTGATCCATTCAACCCATGAGAGTTGTTTTTCACTC
Organism: Macrotis lagotis; assembly: GCF_037893015.1. Taxonomy (NCBI): domain Eukaryota; kingdom Metazoa; phylum Chordata; class Mammalia; order Peramelemorphia; family Peramelidae; genus Macrotis; species Macrotis lagotis. The sequence goes on from NC_133658.1 coordinate 884,226,704, forward strand.
ATATCTGACTCTTTATGACTCCATTTGGGGTTTTCTTGGCAAAGACACTGGAGTGATTTGCCATATATTTTTCCAGCTCATTTTACAGATAAGGAAACTGAGGCAAACAGTGACTTGCCCAGGTCACATGGTTAGTAAGAGTCTGGGACTGAATTTGAACTCAGTTCTTTTTGACTCTAAACCTCCAGCTGATCTACTGGGCCACTCAGCTGTCCCCCATGAGAGATAAGTGTTATTGTTATTCCCATTTTACAAATGAGAAAACTGAGGCAAACATCAATTAAGTGACATCTCAGTGCTTAGCAAATAATAGGCACTTATGAAATGCTTGTTGACTTGATCAAAAACGAAAAAAGGGGGGAAAATCCAGTATGTGTGTCTCTGAAGCTGTTTGTTAGCATGTATATGTATATCTACTAATATATGTCTGTATCTATATTCATCAGAGAATAAGCACTATCTGGCAGAAGCAAAAGAAAGATAAGGAATCTGATCAAGGAAGAGGCTTCATTTCAAGTCCATGATCGGGAGCCACACAAGAGAGAACTTGGAACACCATCTAGTTCCACCCTTTCTTCTTACTGGCAAAGGAAGTGTACTGTGGCCAAGATTTGAACTCAGACCCTCAGAGGCTGGATCCATTGCACCACACCGTTTCAAGCTTCCAAGAGGTTAGTCATTCGAACCACAATAAAAAAATGAAGTAGTGACTTGGAAAGTTATGGGAAAAAAATCCTGTAATGATGTCTTTTTAACAGCTTCCATCATCGATTTCCTCTACTCCATGAGCCCATCGGGCTGCTTAATTGTAAACAAGGAGCCTGCCACCTGGCTCCATGACATCAGCCTGGCTCCATCAATTACGCTCCATGGCAAGTCGAATATGGGAGGACAGATGCTCTAGGCAACCAAGCTTTTGATGCCAGCAGTTCTATGCTCCCAGCGCGAGGTGCTAGATTTTTATCCTTCCATAGAGAGGGAGAGTAATACTTAGGGAATCATGACAGTTTTGGAGTTAGTTGAGGCTATCTGGTCCAACCCATACTTGGAAGGAAGAAGGGATGAAGGAAGGAAAGAAAGGAAGAAAGAAGGAAGGAATGGATGAAGGGAGAAAGGAAGGAGGGAAAGAGAGGATGAAGAAAGGAAAAAAGGGAATGAAGGAAGAGAGGAAGAAAGGAGGACAGGAAAGGAGGAAGAAAAGAAGAATAAGGGAGGGAGGGAGAAGGAAGGAAGAAAGGAATGGAGAGGAAGGAAGGAAGAAAGAAAGGAGGAAAAGAAATGAAGGAAGGGTGAAAGGAAGAAGGGAAAGAAAGAATGAAGATGGAAGGAAAGAAGACAGGGATGAAGGAAGAAAGGAAAGAAGGAAGGAAGAAAACAGGCATTTTTAAGTGTTAGCTATATTGGCATAACGAAACTGGCAGCATGCCACTGTGATCCAAATAACACTTGAAAGAAACTCTCCCATGGGAGAAGACAACTAATAAAAGGAAGCTGAAAATTGGGGGGGGGGATCAGGAGAAGTAAGTTGAGGGATGATTTTGAAGTCTAGAGAAAATCAGGAATAGGGCCAGGGGCAAGAAGACCTGGGTCTCTTCACAAAAATGATAGGCAGCTCCAGAAGGAACTCACCAAAAAAAGAAGGGGGTTGGTTCTTCAGAAGGGACTCTCTAGGGTCTCTTGGTGTTTGGTATGAGAATGTAGCAGTAGAGGCATTGGTTCTGAAGTCTGGAGAGACTTAGGAACAGGTTTGGAAGGGAGAATGAAAGGGAATCTCTTCTAAAAGGAGCCCACCAAGTAGTAATACAACTTTTGCTTGAAATCCTTCAAATGGAGAACTCACTCAGCCTCTTCATTTGGGGATGGCTTTCACTGTTAGGAAATGTTTCTAATATTAAGATCAAATTTGTCTCTCCGCAGCTTCTTCCCTTGTTGCTCTTGGTTCTGTTTACTTGGCCAAATGGAACATGTCTAGGCCTTCTGCATAATGGCCCTTAAAATACTTGAAGATCCTTATGATATCCTCCCCTCTCCTCCCAACAAACAATTCCTTTTCCAGTCTGTTTTTCCCATTTCTTCAATCTATCCTCATAGGGCAAGAAATCAAATTCCTTCCCCATTCTGGCTGCTCCAGGGAATCAATGTCTGCTTTAAACTGTGGTACCCATAACTGATTCCATACTTCACTTCACCTGTGTTCTGACCAGCATAGGGTGAGGAGGATTTGCATCTCCTTATTTCTGGAATCTCTTGTAGGGCTGTGATATCCCATTAGCTTTTTTAGTTGTCATATCATACTACTGGCTCCTATTGGGCTTGAAAGTCACTGATCTTTTTGAGATAAACTGCTATCTAACCACACCTCCCCTTAGCTTGGGCTTTCAATGAATTTTTGAACCCAAGGGCAAGATTTTCCCATTGATCCTGAGAAAAGAGAGCCAGTCGAACAGTACAGAATGATGGACTTTGCCAACCTTGAGAAGAAAAGGAAGTGATGATTTTTGTGTTGGGAACTAGAGGGCCTGCACTAGGGTGTGGGGATGGGTTGAGAAGAAAGAGGTAGGAGGGAAAGATCAAACCTTTTTTTTTTTGTACATGTAAAAATTTTTTTATTTGTTATTTAAAGCAATGGGGTTAAGTGACTTGCCCAAGGTCACACAGCCAGGCAATTATTAAGTGACTGAGGCCAGATTTGAACTCAGGTTCTCCTGACTCCAGGGCCAGTGCTCTATCCACTGAACCACCTAGCTGCCCCCCCAAACCTTTGTTAAAACAAAAGAAAACAAAAACATCTTTGATTTTTCTTTGGGGGAAGAGAAGATGATCTCTAGTCAAATCAGCTTCAGGACACTTGGGTACAGTCTGGCCTGTCACTAACTAGCTGTATGGCCTTGAGTGGATCATTTAAATTTCTCTGGGCTTCATTTACAAAATGAGGGGTTGGGAGGATATAATCTTCAGTTTGGGCTAACATTCTATGATTATCCAGAACCCTGCTAATCAGAACCCTCAATTAAATGGAAATGAGTTCTGCATTTTTAGTAGAGAAAAGCAAACAACAACATAATAAACTATTCATGCAATTGATTGTATAAAGTTGGTTTCCTTCAAGGGTCCTGGTATTGATCTTCATTCAGCCCGATGTCCTTTGCCATTTATATCTAGTCATTGTGTAACAATCACTAATATTTGTTATGAATGACCTGGGGTATTGTGAAATCCTGAATCCCCAAAGAAGATAAAATCATCTTCAACATATTATACTTATTAAGACATGATCCTACATCGACATACTTTATTAAGAGTTTATCATGTGAGGGGCAGCTAGGTGGCACAGCGGATAGAGCACTTGGAGTCAGGAGGACCTGAGTTCAAATCCAGCCTCAGATACTTATAAATTGCCTGGCTGTGTGACCTTGGGCAAGTCACTTAACCCCGTTGCCTTAAATAAATTTTTTTTTAAAAAAGTTTATCATGTGGGCACTGAGTATATACAGTCAGTCAACAAATATTTATGAAGCTTCTTCTATGTGCTGGGGGGTAGCTAGGTGGTGCAGTGGATAGGACACCAATCCTGGAGTCAGAAAGGCCTGAAGTCAAAACCAGCATAAGGTATTTACTATCTGTGTGACCCTGGGCAAATCACTTCACCCTGTTTGCTTCAGTTTCCTTATTTGCCAAATGAACTAGAGAAGGAAATGGCAAACCATTCTAGTAGCTTTGCCAAGAAAACCCAAATGGAGTCACCAAAAGTAGGACAAGATGGAACTGACTGAACAACAACAAAGATGCCATATACCGTGCTGGGGGAGGGGCAGAAAGCACAAAGGGACAGTCCCTGCCCTCAAGAAGCTTACAGTCAAATGCAAAGTAAAAAATGAAATAGCCCCTCACCGCAAACAGTTTTCATTCTATCCAAGAGAGTTCAGAAAATTTTTCAGTAAATTAAAACAAAAAAGGATTTTCTGGTTAGCCTTTAGTCATCAAAAGACAAGTTACTAGGGGCAGCTAGGTGGCACAGTGGATAGAACACCAGCCCTGGAGTCAGGAGGACCTGAGTTCAAATCCAACCTCAGACACTTAATAATTACCTAGCTGTGTGATCTTGGGCACTTAACCCCATTGCCTTAAATTAAAAAAAAAAAGAATTACAAAAGACAAGTTTAATCTAAGCAGAATCTTCTAGGTCAGTAGAAAAGCCCAGAAAACCTGAGTTCACCTTCATACTGATCTCACGACCTTGGGTTACTCTGATAAATTTTCTTCCTTCTTCCTTTCATTTTTGCAAGACAATGGAGTTTAGTGACTTGTCCAAGGTCACACAGCTAGTAAGTATCAAGGTTCTGAGCTGGATTTGAACCCAGGTCCTCCTGACTTCAAGGCTGATGCTCTATCCACTGTACCATCTAGCTGCCCCTCCCCATAGGTTCTCTAAGTTTGTTTCCTTATCTCTGAAATGAAGTCACTAAAAAAGACTTGCACCAGTACTATTTCTTATTTTACAAATGAGAAAACTGGGTGTCAGAGAGCTTAAGTGACTTGGCCAGAATCACACAGAATCTGAGGCAAGATATGAAGGAAACAAACAAGCAATTATTAAGCACCTACTGGATGACAGACATTCAAAGAGAACAAAAGCAATGCTTGATCTCAACGGACTCATAATATGCAAATCCCTCTCAGACAGAGGGAAGGTGCTGGGCTTGAAGGGGACTAAGAAAGGTTTCCTTTTTTGGATGGATCTTGAAACAAGCAAGGGACACCAGGAGAGGAGGAGGGAGAATGAAATGAAAATTATTGTATAGTTAGAAATGAGAAACCTGGGAAGATTTGTTATCAATCAATGAATAAGTATTTATTAGGCAACTATTTTTTTTTTTTTTGGTTTTGTTTTTAGATTTTTGCAAGGCAAACAGGGTTAAGTGGCTTGCCCAAGGCCACACAGCTAGGTAATTATTAAGTGTCTGAGACTGGATTTGAACCCAGGTTATTAGGCAACTATTAAGGGTCAGATGCTGTGCTAAGCTCTGGAGCTACAAAGAGGCAAAAGACAGTATCTGCCCTCAGAGAGCCTACAATCTATTTTTTAAAATTCTTTTTTTATTTTATATATTATTTTTGTTTTTGCAAGGCAAAGGAGTTAAGTGACTTGCCCAAGGTCACCCAGCTAGTAATTATTAAGTGTTTGAGGTCTGATTTGAACTCAGGTCCTCCTCACTCCAGGGCTGGTGCTTTATCCACTGTGCCACCTAGCTGACCCAGGAGTTTATTATCTAATGCAGGAGACAACATATAAAAAATTACATACAATATAAACTCTATAAAAGATAAATAGGAAATAATGAACAGAGGGAGAAGGCATTGCAGTAAGGGTTGGGAAAATCTTCTTGTAGATTGTAGGGTTTTGACTGGGACTTGAAAGAGGCAAGCTAGAAGGTGGCAATGAGGAGGGAGAGCATTCCAGACAAAGAGGAGAGCCAGGGGAAACACTTAGAGCAGAGAGATGGACTGTCCTGTGCATAGAATGCCAGGAGGCCTGTATCACTGGATCAAAGAGCACATAGTGGGGAATAAGGTGGATCAAGAAGGAAGAGGTAGGGAGTGGCTAGGTGGCACAGTGGATAGAGCACCAGCCCTGGAGTCAGGAGGACCTGAGTTCAAATCTGGCCTCAGATACTTAATAATTGCCTAGCTGTGTGGCCTTGGGCAAGCCACTTAACCCCATTCCCTTGCAAAAAAAACCCCAAACAAACCCTAAACTAAAAATAAAAAAAAAAGAAGGAAGAGGTGAGAGATACTGGGTTATGAAGGACTTTGAATGTTAAATAGGATTTTGCATTGGTTCCTGGAGGCTCTAGGAAGTCATTGGAGTTGAGGAGAAAATGGTATGATCGGTTTCCTCCTTTAGGAAAATCACTTTATGGCTGAAGGGAGGATGGATTGTAGTGGGGAGGGAGGCAGACCCATCAGTAGTTGAGATGATGAGGTCTGGCACCAGGGTGGTGGCAGTGTCAGAGGAGGGAAGGGGGCATATTGGAGAGATTTTGCAGACTGGATATGAGTGGGTTGTGGAGAATCAAGGGTGACACAGCTTGCAAACCTGGGGGATTTGAAGGGTGACTTCACAGTGACAGGGAAATTAGGAAGAGGAGGAAAGATACTGCATTCAGTTTTGGACATGTTGAGATTAAGATGTCTAATAGAATCTCTTGGAATGAAGGAACTAAATTACTTTTTCAATTGGTACTGGAAGTTGTGAAGTCAAGATTGGAAGGTTTTATTTATTCTTCAGTTTCTTTCTTTCCTAAAGAGCTCTTCTATTTATATATATGCCAAACTTCTTTAAAATGTAGAGGAAAACCTGTCTGCATAATAAAACTGCTCACATTTTGCTACATTTTGCAGGTTAAAAATATTAGAAAAATTTTTAAAAAGTTGTTTTGACCACAGCAATGTAATTAAAGAGATGGCCAAAAGGAAGCCATACTGAGGAAGTCCCTGCCAACAGAGGATAAAATACAACACGTCTTCCTTCCCAGTAGAGAGGTGTCAGACTACTAGAAAGAATCGTGTGGACACTGTCATGGCAGACATTGCATGCAATGACATCGCCTATCATTGTGTAATTGCAATAGAAAACATTGTAATTTTGCTTAATTGTTTCCTTTGTCAACCAATCCTTAGTATTTATTAAAAGTCTGCTATGTACCAGGTCCTGCTCTATATATTTGTTTAGTCATATTCAATCATGTCTGACTTTTCATGACCCCTTTTTGGGGTATTCTTGGCAGAGATACTGGAGTGGTTTGCCATTTTCTTCTCCAGTTCATTTTATAGATGAGAAAACTGAGGCAAACAGGGTTAAGTGACTTGCTCAGAGTCACCCAGATGGTAGGTGTCTGAGGCTGAATTTGAACTAAGGCCAGCACTTTATTCACCTAGCTGCTTTCTTCTGGGTTTTAGGCACAGAAAACAAAAATGAAAAGTCCTACCTTCATGGAGGTATGGGAGGTGGTAAAGTGAATACGTGGTAAAGACAAAAGGTATAGATGCAGTATTAAAAATAAAACAAGAGGATAGGGTTGGACTAGGTGGACTCTGAAGAACCTTCCAGCTGCAAATCTGAACTCCTATGCTTGAGTCCCTATTGACTGCATAGACTCCTGAAAAAACAGTTGAGGCCTGGAGAAGAGTTGATAAAACACATTAAATTCCTTCAAAGAAAGAGGTGTCAGAATTCTCTGAAAACACCATTACATGAAGCCATTGAGGGCACAGGGCCCTTGTCCAGATTCCAAAGAGAAGAAAGCTCTTAATTTCCTGCCCCGATGAAACTAGAAAAATGTTTTCAAGTTTGGGTCACTGGTATTCTTATATTTCAAGAAAAAAAAACACACTAAAATTTTGAGTGTTAGGGCCAGAGAGTAATTGAAACCTTCAGGATCTTCCCATGTGGGGACTGGCAATGTTGGGGAGGGATCTTTTGAATTTCCTCCTGATGGGTCCCAGATGAGTGTTCAGATATAGCTTGGCCTCAAACAGAGCCAAACTCTTTGCAGGTGATGGACATCATGTTACCCATTGGATAAGTCTGGGCCTGTAGAGTTTGACCAATTGATCCTTTTCTTCACTTTGATGGTGGCCTGGGTCCTGACCTTTTCCTGGAATAGCAGAAAAGCTAGGAAAGTACCCATCACCTGACTAAAATGAGTGGGGGGGGGAGGAAGAAATTCCTTTCTGATCCCCAGTGCCCATCGATTGATACTTCTGGAACCTTGCTTATTGCAATCTGAGTAGTACAACGGCAGATGTTGTTAATGGAAATCAAGTCATCCATTCCGGGATAGGAAGTCTTGGTTTTAGCTCTGAAAATGTTAGGCATGTGTCTCCCGAAATGTGAAAGAATTAAAACATCAGGGCAGGCATGAATTCTGAACACAGCTCAAAAGAGAATTCTTCCTTTTTAATATTTCACACAATGATTGGCCAATGAGTAAGCATTTACATAGCTCATTAAGGCTTGCAAACCCTTTTCTACGTGTTAATTTTGAGGTTCACAACAATCTGACAAAGTAGATGCAATCATTATCCTTTTACAGATGAGATTAAGTGTCTGAGTTGGGATTTGAACTCAAGTCTTTCTAACTTCAACATTGAACCACCTCATATCTGGTGAGATCCCCTCCTGCCCCTTTAAGGAAAGTCATGACATTGGACTGTACCTACAGTATTACATTTTTTTCTTTTACCATTTTATTGGTTTGGTTCTTGCTTTTTATATGTTAGTTATTTCCAGGTCTTCCTCAAACTAGTGATCCTTTGTGCCAAAGCAAAATAGAACTTCAAAGAACTGAAATTCAAATCCCAGTTTGTTACTTACTCTCTTTGTCAGTCAGTAAGTTCCCAAGCATACATATGGTGCCCGTGATATGCCAGCACTGTACTGGAACTGGGGATACAAAAGAGAGGGAACAGACTGTGTCTGTTCTCAAGGATTTCACAGCTTAATGAAGGAGATGATAGTTCAGATTGATATAGCACCTAGTTTGCTAAGTAGTTATATTTGAGCATCATCACAATCTTGGAAGGTAGGTATTGTTGTCATTCCCAGTTTACATTTGTGGCAAACAAAGGTTAAGTGACTTGGGCAGGGTCATACAGCTGGAAGTGTCTGAGGCTGGATTTGAACTCAGGTCTTTCTGACTAAGCCCAGAGCCTTGACCATTGAGTCACCTAGTAGCCACTGAATTACACTGGCCAAGTTGCTTATCTTCTCTAGGTCTCAGATGAATACCATGGAGTCAAAACAGCTCATCTGAAAAAGGAGGAAAATGAGACAGTAGGTTCATTAAGTGACTGTCAGGTAGGCTGGTCATTAGAGGCAGGATTTGCACTTGGGTCCTCTGACACTAGAGCTATGATGCCGTCCATTATACCCCACTGCTTCCTCATCTTCAAATTGAGGGGAGATTAGCTGACCCCCCACCCCGGGGGTTTCTTTCCATCCATACAACTGCTGACACAATGACTATATCTGACAGCACATGCAACATTCCACACCCATAGTCCCCCACCCCTTCAAGGAAAAGAAAGATGTACATTTTCTCATCTCTTTCTCCTGGGCCAAGAATGGTGTAGACCACACCCTTTTGCATGTATTTAGATTTTTGGCTCTTTCTAGGGACTTTCAATGATCAGATCTGCCAAGGACTATTATTCTGTATGTTCAGAGGAGCCTGCTCCAACCCAAAGACTTCTTAACTTCTGAACAGCTCTCAACTAATTCCCCTAAGTGGAAAAACCTACAGCTGCAGCAGTGAGTGGTTTCATGGGAGCCAAGACACACTACTGGGTGGAGTGACCTCTTTAAGGCAGTCTGTGCTGAAGCTGTTAGGTTATGAGGCAGGGACCAGATGGCTTCTGAGGTCCCTTCTCTCTCCAGGTGTGGAATCCTGTGGTCTCATCAGGAGAGCAGCCTTAGTGGTATGAACTGACCTTGGTTATGCTCATCTCATGGCCACAGGTATTGCTTCCATCCTTTGGTCTTGGCCGATCTCTTCCATAATCCAAGATGTCTCGAGGTCCCACCTTTTGAAGAACTCTGGGACCCAAGACAGAGGCACCCTTCTCAAACTGAAAACAATATGGTGTCATGGATAAAAACTTGGAGTTGGGAAGAATTAAAATCTGACTTCAGAGACATTACCAGCATGACTCAAGGCAAGGGAATGGACACAGTGACCTCAAAGGTCATGATTTTGTGACTGTGCTGGGGCTTTATAAAATGTCCCTTGATATAATGAGATGGACACTGAGAAGAGGGTCCCTTCATTGATTCAATGCCAACCAAAGCCAGGCTGGGAAGGGATGTGGCTTTGAGGTCCGCTAGAGGGCACCATCCTCCTCCTCAAACATCTGAAACTGGCTTCTTCCAAATCCCCCAACATGGAGAATGTGATGGGGAGTCCAATGCAATCCAACAACCACCTATGAAGTGCCTACTGTATGCTAAGCACTAGAGATAGAAAGACATAAAGGAAACAATCCATGCTGCCCTTGAGAAGTTTCCAATCCACGGGGGAAACAACAGAGTTACAAGTAACTGGGGAAGACTCAAAGAAGGGGAAATTGGAAAAGCCCTCATGTAGGTGGTTGGCCCTTGACTAATCCTTGAAGGAAGCTTGGGTTCCAAAGGACAGAGGTGGGGAGGGGCAGTCTGGAAGAGGAGGTGGGAATGAGGTGGGAAAGGACTAGAGATGCCTGAGTCCCCAGGATATTGGTACTGAGGCAGCCTATGGTTCCCCTCCCTCAGTGAGAGGATCTCCCACTGTGTAATCCCAGGGGACCTCATTGCTACTTAAACTCCTGGCTCTGGTCAAATTCTGTAATTAAAAGTCACCTGAATTCTGTTCTCTTTTTCCTACTCCCTCTTTCCCTCTCCCTTTCTCTCCCTTTGTGTTTTTCTCTCTCTCTGTCTCTGTCTCTGTCTCTCTCTCATCTCTTTGTCTCTCTCTGCCCCATCCCCTCCTTCCTTTCTCTCCCCCTCTCAATCTAGATTCTCTCTGTCTATTTCTCTTTCTATTCCTCTCCCTCTCTCCCTTCAGCTCTGTCTCTCCCCCCTCTTTCTCCTCTTTCTCTCTCTCTGTCTCTCTGTCTTCTCTCCTCTCTCCTCATTTTCCCTTCATCTCTGTCAGTTTCTCTCTCTCTCTCTCTCTACCCCTTTCCTTCCTTCTCTCTCCATCTCCTTTCATTTCTCTGTCTCTGTTTCTTTTTCTCTTCCCTCTTTCCTTTCATTTATCTCTGTTTTCTCTCCCCCCTTTCATCTCTCTTGGTCTCTGTTTCTCTGACTCCTCTCTTCCCCCTCCTCTTTCTTGCTCCTTTCACCTCTATGTCAACCTTCTCTCCTTTCTCTCCTTTCATATTTGTCTATCTCCCCCCTCTCCTTACTTTCTCCCCTCTCTCTGTTTCTCTTTGTCTTTCTGTCCCTCTTTCTCTTCTCTCTCTGTATCTCTTCTTCCCCTCCCACCTCTTTTTCTCTCTCTCCCTTCATCTCTCTATTCTCTCACCCCTCTCTTCCTCTCTCCCTTCATCTCTGTCTCCCTTTCTCCTCTCTCTCTTCCTCCCCCTCCTCTTTTTCTCTCTCCTCTCTCTTCAGCACATTCCAAAAATCTTGTAGTTTAAAACTTAGTGTAGAATGAAACCAAACTAAGAATTTAATCTTTAGTCTTATTTCTCCTAACCTTTAGTCTTTTTTGCACTAGGCTTTAAGATTATAATGTATCATAAATGCTATACTATAATATATACAGTATATAAATGATACACATAATGTATAGACACATTTTCTTTGTTTATTCTTTTAAAAATTTATTTATATTTTTCATTTTTATATTGCCTTCATTTTCTTTTATATTTTCTTTCTTTTTATTAAAAAAAGAGACAAATGGGGTTAAGTGACTTGCTCAGGGTTACACAGCTAATAAGACTGAGGCCATATTAGGTCCTCCTGATTCCAGGGCCAGTGATCTATTCACTAAACCATCTCGCTGCCCCCATTGCCTTCATTCTCAAATATATTGTTTCCCTCTTCTTCCTCTGAGGAATAAAGTATAGATGAATATAATAATGAAGAATAATAGTATAATTCAGCTAACCCTCTGAACCCTTGAACAGAACTGGACAACCTGTGAGACATTCCAGCTCTTTTCTGCCTGTTCAATGTCTTTTCATCCCAAACTACCTTGTCATTGTGTGCATGTGTGTGTGTGTGTGTGTGTGTGTGTGTGTGTGTGTGTGTGCGCGCGTATTTGTATACATGTCTGCGCCATTAGACTGTAAGCTCTTTGAGGGCAGAAACTTTTACTTCTGTCTTTTGTGTCTCAGACTTAGAACAGAGCTTGGTATGGGGTGAAGATGATGTTTGTCCTTCCTTCTTGAAGAAGACCATGACATCAGAGAGGTGATGCCAGGACAAGCAAGGGAACTGGGGAGGTGCTGTGCTAAGGCACTTTCTCCTTCAGAGCCATCTGGGTCCAGTGGCCAGATATGGATCAGGACAACTGGAAATGGCCCTACATGCAAGTCAATCGGGGTTAAATGACTTGCCCAAGGTCACACAGCTAATAAGTGTCAAGAATCTGAGGCCAGATTTAACTCAGGTCTTCTTGACTCCATGGCTGATGCTCTATCTACTATGAGGTGTTTAATAAATGAACAAATAAATGAAAATATATGATTGGTTCAGTTAGTCAAAAATCATTAATTAGGCACCTACTATGTCCTCATTTTTGAGCTAAGCATTCAAGGATACAAAAAAAAGGCGAAACAGTCCCTGACCTCAGGAAACTGCCAATCTACTGGGCAAGATTTTGATGCAATAATCAATAATAAACAAGATATAGACAGCATAAACTGGAGACAATCATCAGAGGGAAAGTACAAGTTGTTTTGTTTTTTTTTTGGTTTTTGCAAGGCAATGGGGTTAAGTGCCTTGTTCAAGGTCACACAGCTAGGTAATTATTAAGTGCCTTAAGTAAAATTTAAACTCAGGCCCTCCTAACTCATGGGCCAGTGCTCTATCCATTGTGCCACCTAGCTGCCCCAGGAAGGTACAAGTATTAAGGAGGATTGTTATCACTTTTGAGTTCTCAACAAGTCAGATCATTTATTAAGTACCTACTGTGTGCTAGGTTCTGGTGACACAAAGATAAGCAAAAGACAATTCCTACTCTTGAGTGACTCCCAATCTAATGGGGGGGGTAGAATATATATAAAAATATAAATATGTATAAAGAAATGCAAATAAGTATGTTGGAACAAAAAGTAGGTAGGTGGTGTTCAGCTCTGGAAGATTTGAATTCAAATCCAGCTGCAGATACTTAGTAACTGTGTGACCCTGGGAAAGTTACTTTGCCCTGCTTGCCTCAGTTTCCTCATCTGAAATATGAGCTGGAGAAGAAAATGGAATGCTACTTCATTATCTTGCCAAGAAAACCCCAGATACGGTCACAAAGAGTCAGACATAACTGAAAAATGACAACAACAAAAAAACCCAAAATATAGTCAGAATAATATGGAAAAACTGCCCCCAAAATAGATTTTGATAAAAATTTTAAAATCAGAGTAACAGAAATTACCTCATTCTAGGTTTCCCAAATGACTGAAACTAGTTTGATAGTTTTTTTCCTCCAAAAATTGGTAGACAAAGGAAAACTTTGATATTTCTTTATTTAAGTTTGAAGTCAAGTCACTGGGAATCTGGAAGATGATTGTGATCCAGAGAGGAACTGCATCTGAACAGTTGACACATAACTCAGTATTATAGACTTCCTTTAAAAAAAAGTCAGTATAGCTACATGAACTCTGCCAAACACAGGAACAGCTGCTATTCCAAGAAACTCCATCGATTTTTTTTTTCTTGGTAACTGTGAGTTTCTATGAGGTCAGAATGGAGACCATTACAAATGCTTTCAGTCAGACAAGTACTGGACTCTAGTTTCCTTTGTCATGACAATTCCTGATGAACCTGGATGCTACCTAAGTGGCCTCCCCAAGGCCTGGGAGGCAAGGAAAGAAGGCAGGTTGGACTTACACTGGGGGGGATCTGATTGGAGGGTGAGATGAAAGAGCAGAAGGAGAAAAGTGAGAGGAGGGATGCCCAGAGACTCATCCTGGAGACTGGTGACAAAGAGACAGAGGCTATATTGGAATTGTAAGGGCATTGGTGGTTGTGGAGATGTAGGTAGGGAAGATCTATCAGTGAATGAAGAGAATAATAATAGTATTATCAATAATAATACCTTGGAAGACCTGGATTCAATTCCTACCATACTGGATTTCTGACCCTGGGCAATTCACTTAAACCTTTCATTTTTCCAGAAAATTCTAAGACTGGAGTAAGTTTCATATCTCCCTTGTTTGAGGAAGCTTGTCATTTGTCCTTTTCCAATGAAATCACTAGTCCATTCTCTAATTGAATCCTTCAATAATTTGTTAATAATGAATATATAATGTATAATAATTCTAAAAGTATCTACTATATGCTAAACACTGAAGATACAAAGAGAGGCAAAAGATAGTCCCTGACGACAAAAAGCTTTTAATTTAATGGGGAGACAACTACATAAAGCAATTTCCATCCATTATCTTAATTCTAGAAGCAACCTCTGAGGGAGGTATTTTATCCCTGCTTTACTAATGAAGAAACTGAGGCACAGAGGTTGAGGGACTTGCTCATGTTTACACAGTTAGTGAGTGTCTGAGGCAGGATTCAAACTCAGGTCTTTAGAGTTTCAGATCTAGCACTAATAGCCATTTGCAGAATTTTTGTTTGGAAACCTGGATTTTAAACTTTCACCGCTGAAGTTAAGCTGTCCCATGACATCTAAATGAAATTCGGAATTTGATCTCATGCCTGGATATGGTAGTTTCTTGGGTGTGTTTTGTGTTGACAAGTTTCATTAAGGTTACACGGCTCCTCTGCCTAGTGCTATTTATAATGACAACACAAATCTATGTTTACATCAGATTCATTTATTCAACTGCCATTTATTAAACACCTACCATGTAAAATGAGCTGGAGAAGGACATGGCAAATCATTCCAGTATCTTTGCCAAGAAAACCCCAAATGAGGTCACAAAGAGTTGAACCGGACTGAAATGGCTGGATAACAACAAAATGTGCCAAGCACTATTAATCTTGGATGATAAAAAAAAAAGCCAAAGTGAAAAAACCCCTGCCCTCAGGGAGTTTACATTTTATTGGGGGGCGGGGAAACAATATGTACACAGAGAAGTAAATTCCAAATATCTGAAGAGTTAATAGTAAATAATTTGAGGAAAGGGAGCATTAACCATTGTGGGAATCAGGAAGGGCCTTTTGCCAGACATGGTACTTGAACTAATCTAGAAGGGAGTTTAGGAACTCCAAGAGATGAAGATGAGGAAGGAAAGCTTTCCAGGTATGGGAGACAAGCCTGGGTAAAGGCAGGGAGGTGGTAGGTAGAATGTGGACTAAGAAGAAAACACAAAGTAGACTAGTTTGGCTCCGTTTTCTGGCTTTCTAAGATCCACATTACTTTTCTCCCAAAGTTCATTCTACTATATCAACCAGGATAGCAAGGTGGTGCAGTGGATAGAGCACCTGGTCTTCAGTCAGGAAGACTCAGCTTTGTGAGTTCAGATCTGACCTGTGTGAGTCCGAGCAAGTTACTTAACCTTGTTTGCTCATCTGTCAAATGAGCTGGAGAAAGAAACAGCAAACCTTTCCAGTATCCTTGCCAAGAAAACCTCAAATATGATGTGATCACAAAGCATCTGAAACAACTCAACAATAACACATGCTAAACAATGGGGGATAGAAAGAGAGGTAAAAGGCAGTCCCTGTCCTCAAGGAGCTTACAATCTAATGAGAGAGACAACATGTAAACAAATATATGCAAAGTAAGTTATATACAGGATAAATAGGAAATAAAAAAAAGAGGGAAGGTTCTTTTCCTGTAGAAGATGGGGTTGTAATTGGGATTGAAAGGAAATCAGGGGGAGGGGGGGAAGATGAGGAAGGAGCACATTCCAGGCTTGGGGGGCAGCCAGAGGAAATGCTTGCAGAAACCCCTAGTCATCACCTCAACCCACTCTGTAACAGGGAGATAGGAAGTAGGAGCAGGGGGAGGCCCCAGAATCCTAACAACTGACATAATTTTATGACAGAAGTTCCTGGGCTATCATGGAATGGCCACATTCCCTAGTTCTAGCAAGCCTTCCTTTTTTATTCAACAGGGGGTCCCCAATTTTACCATGTATCCTCTGGGGAGCTGTTTAGGGGCTACTTCTGCTGTAAATAGCCTTTTAAGTTAGCTAGGAGGACCTTTGCCCTCTTTGTAATCCTTCCCAAGAGAGGCTCAGAAAATAGATTTGTAGACTTGACTACATGATGTGCTATATGGAGGGGGAGTGTGAGGAGCAAGTTGGAGAAAAAAAGTCTCCAATGATCTCAAAATTTTTTTTTTGAACTGAATGGGGAGGTCACTGAATCTGACTCCCTCATTTTAAAGTGGGTAAACTGAACCATAGAGAGATTAAAGGGCTTGTCCAAGATAGTACAGAAAAATTTATCCTCTGGTGCTCTGCTCACTGGACCACCCTGCTTCTTCATCTCTTTTGACTTGGAATCCTGGGTAGGCAAAGTGGTCAGACAAGGAAGTGGCAGAACTACTTCTCCTCCTGGGTAACTTTTCTGGGCTCACCTCCAGATTTGTGTCAGACTCTATTAGACCCTGATATTTAATTTTGTGCTCATGTGGTGAGGACTACCAATGAGCCAGCAGAGTTGTCTGGACTGGGGGTGGCAGACCCTGACTCTGTCTCTTCTCTTCTCTTCTTGGAGATCTTTCCTGAATCAGGTTCAGGGATGTTTGAATAGCCTGGCTCAAGACCTGTGAAAGGTTAAACAGGGAGAGGGTACAGATGCCCCTGGACAGAAAAAAAATGAAACTGAGAGTGGAAAATCCAAGAGAAAGAAGAAAAAAAAATCTGCAGAGTCCCAAGAAGAAACCAATAGTGTTCTTCTGATACCAGGGGTAAGGGATATACTAGGCCCAGATTGCAAGTACCCTGTTCCTTTGGAGAAGCCCAGCCCAACAGGCAGATGATTCGTACATAGGCTCAGGATTAAGAGAGCTGTGCATGGGAACAGCTTTAAAGAAGAACCAAGATTGTAGCCAGCATAAAGAAGTCTTGTTAGCTTTCCTTTTGTTAGTCCTAGCTTTTTCACACGATGATTTTTTTTTTAGTTTTTATTTGTGCAAGACAATGGGGTTAAGTTACTTGCCCAAGATCATGCAGCTAAGTAGAATTAAGTAAGTATTTGAGGTCGGATTTGAACTCAGGTCCTCATGAGGCAGGGTCAGTGCTCTATCCACTGTGCTATCCCCATGATGTTTTTTTAAAATTCTAATTTACTATTTTGAAGACTTTTTCAGTGGCTCATAATTTTATCCTCTGGGGTCAAATAGGATAAATCTCATCTTACTTTCCCACACTCCCTCTGTCTTTCTCTCCTCTCCCTTTCTGCTTTTCTTTCTTTCTTTCTATCCCTACTGTATCTCTCTTGCTTCCCCCATTCCTGTCTCCATCATCCCTCAATCTCTTTTTCTCTCTCTCCTGCTGTCCCCTCTTTCTGTCTCTCTATTCCCCCTTTCTCTGCCTCTTTCTTTCTTGCTCCCCCTTTCTGTTTCTGTATTTTCTTTTCTTTTTTGTATTTCCTTTTCTTTAAGTTTCTGACTCATTCTTTCTGTTTCTGCCTCTCCTTCCCCTGCACTGACCCACTCTACCTTATCATTCAATGGTTAATGAGCTATTGGACTGCCCCCTGATTATTAGATCTTGTGCCTCACCCCCATAATACATATTTGTATATTTTTTGTTTTAAGTTTTCCGTCTACACTTTGTTCTTTCAGTTTCTAACATTCTAACATCTAATATCCAAAAAAAAGGGAAAAGACTAGCCCCATAATTTCATTGGTTCATTTATGTAGGGAAGGTACCAGAAGGGATACTACTTCACCTTTGTCTTTACATCCCTAGCATCTCCCACAGAGCTTGGGGCAGTGTAGATGTAGTAGATGCTTGAATTAAATTGAATTCAGTTGTAGGACATCTGTGAGATGTCTTGTCTCCTCAGACTCCATATTTCTGAATCAAAATTCATCCTTTTGGTCCCTGCCCCACAACCAGCTCCCCTTCCCATCATTTTCATTTCGATGGCCCCACCATTCTTCTCCACCCAGAGCTTTGGAGCCCTTTAGGACTTTTGGCCCAGTTTCTTTTTCTCTTTTAATCTCTATTTAATCGGCAGTGGATGTTTAATAATTCTTCCCTGGCCAGGTCTCTTGGCTCAGACTCTTCTCTGTTCCTATTGCTCTCCAAGCCCCAAATTACTGCTTCTTCCAATCCATATTGCACAATGACTCTAGAATGCACATCCCTTAGAAGTTGATTCCTCATTCTACCTCCTGCTTAAGGATCTGCAGTGGTTACTCTGAGCTTCCAAACTTTTTGAAAGCTAGTTTCTCCATTTTACCTAATCCCCTTAACCTTGATCAACATTATTTCTGCTTAAACATCTCTTCCTAAACATGATCTCTCTACAGATAATCCTTGCTTAGTCCCAACTCTTTGCTTGCATTCATTTTATTTCCCCATCCTATCATGACTTCTCTCTCTCTCTCTCTCTCTCTCTCTCTCTCTCTCTCTCTCTCTCTCTCTCTGTCATTCTCTGTCTCTCTCTCTCTCCCTCTTTCCCTCTCCTTCTCCCCTTCCCCTTGCCCCTTCCTCCTTTGCTCCTTTGCTCTTTCTCTTCATCCTTACCTCTCCCTCTTCCTTCTTCCTTGTCCCCTCTTCCTTCTATCCCTCTTTCCTGTTTCCCCTCTCTTCCTTTGCTCCTTTCTCTCTTTCTTTGTCTTTCATTCTTTCTGTTGAATATTCCTTCCTACCTTCATAGAGATGAAGAATATAGCATATGATTAGTGATCATTTAGTCCCATTCCTTCATTTTACACAGGAGAAAACTCATTAACTACCCGTAGTGCTATCAGATGTCATTTCATCTGTTACCTGTCCCATCTTTGCTTCTTAGAATCTGTCCTTCAAAGACCAGCACAAAGATTTGTCCCACAAGGGGCTGTTCACATTCTCCCCAATTGCTGGCATCCTCTTGAAATTATTCTGTACTTTTAATTTTTTTTTGGAGGTGGTGTTGGTGGGAAAAACCAAGCCTGGGCTTTTATTGGTTTAGGAAACCACTGGAAGGGAAAGTTCCCTCTATCAGTGTCTACCAGCATCTGCTCTCTGAATCATCTCTTAGAGAGGGGACTGGGGGGCACCAAGAAATGTCTTGCCCCAAATGAGCTGGGACTTGCCCCCAGATTATCTAAAATCAGAGGCAAATTCTCTCTCCACTACACCTCATTGATTTAGATCTGAAAGGGATCCAGAGGTCATTGAGTCCTTAATCCATGGTCATAGAGTTCCTAAGAATCTAGAATAGGGTTTGAACTCAGGTCCTCTTGATTCTAATTCTAGTACTCTATTCATTGTGCTGCCTGGCAACCTTTCTATTTTGTATATAATTTATAGTCATTTATCTACGAATTGCTTCCTTCAATAGAATATATTATTTCATTTTTTTTTGTTTTGGAATTTTGAGCACCTACTTAGGTGCCTGACTTATCAAAGGCACTTGAATAAATGTTTGTTGAATGAATGATTATAATGCATTACAAAACAAAACTCATGCAGTCATTTTGCTGCTTTTAGGACTAGGGGATGTAGTAAAGATAAAACACAGGGGTAAAGACGTCATGAAATGTCTCATTTTAGAGAGGTCACACATGCATCAAGTCAGTGGGTAGAGTCAGGGGTAAAACCCATGGATCTAATCTCTTGAGTCATATCATCACTCCTCTACATCCTGTAGCTGAAAATCAATCTTTCTATTCTCAATCAATCCACAAGCATTTATTAAACATCTACTATATACTCAGAACAAGGTTAGGTCATGGAGAAAAAGCCAAGAATGTAAAAATCCTTGCCCTCAAGGAGCTTATCTTCTCTGGATTATCTTTGAGTCCATTCCACTTCACTAGATTTAAAGTTTGTAGACATACATACATAAATTCAGCCATCCGTACGTGCATATACACGTAGCATGCTTTTTTAAGCTTGGGTTTTTCTATCTTACCTAGGCTGAAAGATAGAGGTTACTCACAGGCCCAATCCATGCACTAAACTGATATTTGTTGTTCAGGAAGTAACTTAGTTCCCAAGTATAATGTAACAACAGCAACAACAATAATATTAATAATAATAAATATTTGTTTTTAGGAAGGGTTACAAATGTCATCTCATGCTATCTCCACAATTACCTTAGTTCTTTTCTTATCCCCATTTTATAGATGAGGAAATTGAGATAGAAGTTAAAGGACTTGTCTGGGGTCACCCATCTAATAAACATCTGAGAGATAATCTGAACTCCAGTCTTCTCGCCTCCAGGTTGAGTAATCCCTCCACTGTGCCACTTGGGTCCTTGAGAGTAAGGATGATTTTTTTGCCTCTTTTTTTATCTCCAGACCCTGGCACAGTGACCGACCCAGGGTAGGCACTTAATATACACTTGTTGAATTGGGGCTAACAAAATCTTTTCCATGAGTACCTGCTGTAAAGAGAGAAGAGGAATAAGAACCACAACAAGCACCTTCCATCTTGCCAGTCTGCATTTAATTCATTCAAGAGTATAAATAGCTGTTTTTCACCATATCAGAAACCATATGCACCCATGAGCTGCTCAGTCTTGTACCAGCTCTATAAATAGACAGGCTATGTCTAGCCTATTTCTAAACGTGGTCAGAGTGCCAAGATAGCAATGGAAATCGCTGGCACCCAAAGAGGTGGGGGCAACCACAGTGAATTTAACAATGCCCAGGTCTCCCCATCTCCATGGTTTTCAGCTAGAGGCTGCCATTGCTTCTTAGTTGGGTTCAGAGCTTCCTCCCTTCCTCCCCCCCCCAAGATTCCTGAGAACTCTGGCGAGAAAGAATGTAGAGTAGCAAAGAGTCGGCCCTCTATAAATTCCTGTTGGATTAAACCAAAGAACAAATTTCATCAACTCACCGTCTGGTCCATTTCAACACCTTGTCTAGTATAAGGATCCAACACATCCCTTCCTTAGTTAAAACCAGCTTGAACCTTGATTGGAGCCAACATTCCCATATCCATGAAGATTGGAGAATGTAGTCTTTCATGGACAAGCGTTTTTTAATTGCATTATGGGAGGCATTGACTATGAAAGGACTTAAACAAAGTGTTCCCTACCCTCAAAGAGCTTCTGTTATATTGGGGGTAACATACAGAAAAATTAAAATACAAATTATATATTAAGTAAGTACAAATACTGAGAGGCCGGATGTTATGTCAGAGAAAAGCTTGGCCTTGGAGTCTGGAGACAGACAAAGTTAGTCTCTAACATAAACTGGGGGTGTGGATGGCAGTTCATCTCAGGAGAGACACTAATTAGCCATTGGGGAGAAGAAACACATGTCAATTTTCAATGGCAGAATCAATATTCAAATTGCAGTCCTCTGATGCCATGTCTGGGATTCTTTTCTTTGAACTATGTTATGTTGTTATTCAGTGGCTTTTCAGATGTGTCCTATTGTTCATGACTCCATTTGGGATTTTCTTGTCAAAGAGAGGGGAATAGTTTGCCATTTCCTTCTCTAGCTCATTTCAGAAATGAGGAAACTGAGGCAGACAGAGTAAAGTGACTTTCCTGGGATTATGTGGCAAGTATGTCTGAGGTCAGATTTGAACTCAGAGAAGACTTCCTGAGTCTAGACCCAGAACTCTATCCGCTGCACCAGCTAGCTGCCGCATGATGTTATAGGTCTATAGGAAAATTAGAATTAGAAAATTAGAAATTAGAAAATTAGAAAAAATACCCAGCAAATCATTGTTGGGGACAGAGGCTGAACTCAGGGGGAAAGGAAGGAGGGACATGGAGAAGGGTGGCAGTAATTGTGCAGGATAAAGATAGACTTAGTATGGAATATAGCCACTGAGATTAGCTTTGAAGGAAGGAGGTATTCTAAGGAGGAATCACATTTCAGGTATCAGGGAGTCTGGGCAAAGACAGAAGGGTGGGAGGTAAAAGGAATACCAAGTTCGCCATTTTGGTTGAAACATAAAATATGTTCAGAAGAATAATGTAGGGGCGGCTAGGTGGTGTAGTGGATAAAGCACAAGCCTTGGAGTCAGGAGTACCTGGATTCAAATCCAGTCTCAGGCATTTAATAATTACCTAGCTGTGTGGCCTTGGGCAAGCCACTTAACCCCATTTGCCTTGCAACCCCCCCCCCCAAAAAAAAACCAAACAGAAGAATAATGTACAAGGAGTTTGGAAAGGTCAGGGTTTTCTTTTCAGTCCCATTCAAACAAATATCCCTCCCCATTTTATCAGTGTATAATAGGAGACTAGCCATTTCCTCTGTGATGGGCCTGCCTTGAGTGTTTCACTACTTCATTCTGACCTCCATTTAACCAAGAAAGTGTTTTTCCTAAAGCATAGTACAATCACATCATCTGCTCAATAAACTCCAGGGTTGGTTCCCTATCACTTCCAGGATCAGATAGAAAATCCTCTTTTTGGCATTCAGAACCCTTCATAACCTAGCTTCCAAACACACACACACACACACACACACACACACACAGCCTTCCAGTCTCCTTATACCCTACTTCTTCCAATTTACTCTTAGCCTCCTTGCTCTTCGCCAAAGACGACCCTCCATCTCTGGCCTCTGAGTATTCTTTCCAACTTGGAATACTTCTCCTTGGCTTCTCCTTGGCTTCTTTCAAGTACAGGCTAAAACTCCATTTTTCTACAGGATGTTTTTCTCCATTTTCCTTAATTCTAGTCCTTCCCTCTGTTCATCATCTCCAACTTACTCTGTATCTAGCCTGTTTGTTTATAGTTTTTTGAGGGTTGTTTTAATATTAGATTGTGAGATTTTCGAGGGCAGACTGTCTTTTGCCTTTCTTTGTATCCTCAGAGCTTAGCACAATGCTTGAAAAAATAGAGTCTTCAGGAGGACCTGAATTCAAATGTGGCCTCAGACACTTAATAATTGCCTAGCTGTGTGACCTTGGGCAAGTCACTTAACCCCCATTGTCTTAAATAATTTTTTTTAAAAAGGTGGGGTAAGAGTAGACTCTTAAAAATAATTATTGGCTGATTCAAATTGTCTATGCTCCTTCTCATCTCACCTCACTCAGACAACTTTCCCTACAATTTCCTCCTTCCTCCTATCTCATAAGAAAGGTGTGTCCTTTCCGCCCGCTACCCTCTACATATATATAAGCGATTCCCTTCCATCCTCTCTTCTCCAGCAGATTGTCTCCTTTATCATCCCCACTCTTACTAATCTTTGGTCTTTCCTTGTCTTCTGACTGCTTTCCTTCTCCCTTCAAACAATCTCAAAAAACCCCTTCACTTGATGCATCCATCCATCCCTCCTTCCTCAAAGCCTCTTATTCAGTTAGTTAAGCAATGATCTATGAGGCTTGAGCTGCAAACCTATTGTTGACCATTCTATAAGGGTCAGAGTGATTTGGGTTTAAGGTGTAGTCCTTAAAAAGAAATCTAACCCATAAAACCCCAAAATATCTCGTGAGATTTCAGGGATCAAAAGGTATATTCCCTGGTCAGAGTACCTATAAATAAGAGTATGGTTCCCTTACACCTCTAGTCATACTGATCTGTATCTGGCCACTGGATCCAGATGGCTCCAGAGGAGAGTGAAGTTGGCGGCTTTGCAAGCCCTCCCTCCTTTAAATCTAATTCACATGTAAGTCATGACATGACTTTCCTGATGTCGTGTTCTTCTTCAGAAACAAAGGACAAACAATAACAAATGCTCCTGTTTGTGGCTAAACTCCTTGAGTAAGCAAACAACAATTGTTGCATCCATCCTACAGCTGGGCTTCTGACCTTCTATTCAAGGACACTGCTCTTTTCAAAGTTATCAATGATTTCTTAACTGCAAAAGCTAAGGAGCTTTTTTCAGTACTCATTCTTTTTTTTCTCTAATCACCCCCTCTTGGATCACCTTCTTCTCCTGGATGCACTCATCTTCATATTTTAATGACATTATTCTCTCCTACTCCTCCTTCTCCTACTTAGTTGATCACTTCTCAGTCTCCATTGCTGTCTCTTCACCCAGGTTCACCTGTTAATCACGGATGTTCCCCAAGGCGCTATCCAGGTCCGTCTTCTCTTCTTCCTTCAGATTATGTTGCTTGGTGTTTACATCAATTCTCATGGATTTAATTATCATCTCTATAAAGATGATTCTCAGTTTTTCTTATCGAAACTTGCCCTCTTTCTCCTGACCTCCATCCAAATTCCCATCTCCAACTGCCTTTTTGGATATCTCAAACTAGATGTTCTGCAGACACCTAATATACCATGTGCTCAAAATTGAACCCACTATCTTTTCCCTCAAACCCTCCCCCTTTTAAGAAAGATTTTATTTATTTTAATTTTGCAGTTTTCCCCCTAATCTTACTTCTCCCCCCCTACCCCCAGAAGGAAGTCCTTTAGTCTTTACATTGTTTCTAAGTTGAATGTGATGAGAGAGAGATCATATCCTTAAGGAAGAAAAAGAAAGTATAAGAGATAGCAAAATTACACAATAAGATAACATTTTAATTAAAGGTAATAGTCCTTGGTCTTTGTTCAAACTCCACAGTTCTTTCTCAGGATACAGATGGTATTCTCCATCGCAGATACCCCAAAATTGTGCCTGATTGTTGTACTGATGGAATGAGCAAGTCCATTAAGGTTGATCATCGCCCCCATGTTGCTGTTAGGGTGTACAATGTTCTTCTGGTTCTGCTCATCTCACTCAGCATCAGTTCATGCAAATCCTTCCAGACTTCCCTGAATTCCCATCTCTCCTGGTTTTTAACAGAGCTGTAATGTTCTATGACATACATATATCACAGTTTGTTAAGCCATTCCCCAATTGAAGGACATTTACTTAATTTCCAATTCTTTGCCACCACAAACAGGGCTTCTATGAATATTTTTGTACATGTGATGTTTTTACCCTTTTTCTTAATCTCTTCAGGGTATAGACCAGTAGTGGTATTGCTGGAGCAAAGGGTATGCACATTTTTGTTGCCTTTTGGGTGTAATTCCAAATTGCTCTCCAGAAAGATTGGATGAGTTCATAGCTCCACCAGCAATGTATTAATGTCCCAGATTTCCCACATCCCTTCCAACATTGATCATTGTCCTTTCTGGTCATATTGGACAATCTGAGATGTGTGAGGTGGTACCTCAGAGATGCTTTAATTTGCATTTCTCTAACAAGAAGTGATTTAGAGCAATTTTTCATATGACTATGGATCACTTTGATTTCCTCATCTGTAAATTGCCTTTGTATATCCTTTGACCATTTGTCAATTGGGGAATGGCTTGTTTTTTTTTTAAAATCAACTCATTCTCTGTATATCTTAGAAATGAGTCCTTTGTCAGAAATACTAGTTGTAGAAATTGTTTCCCAATTTACTACATTTCTTTTGATCTTGGTTACAGTGGCTTTCTCTGTGCAAAAGCTTTTTAATTTAATGTAATCAATGTTTGTTTTTTGTTAATATAATCTAGTTTGTTTTTAATGATATTCTCCATCTCTCCCTTGGTCATAAACTGCTTCTCTTTTCATAGCTCTGACAAGTAAACTATTCCTTGATCTTCTAGTTTGCTTACAGGTTAGAGAATCCTGTATCCATTTTGATCTTATCTTGGCATAAGGTGTGAGGTGTTGGTCTAATCCAAGCTTCTGCCATACTAACTTCCAATTTTCCCAAGAGTTTTTATCAAAGAGAGAGGCTTTATTCCAATAGTTGGACTCTTTGGGTTTATCAAACAGCAGAATATTATAATCATTTCCTGCTATTGCACCTAGTCTATTCCACTAATCCACGACTCTATTTCTTAGCCAATACCAGACAGTTTTGATGACTAGTGCTTTATAATATAATTTTAGATCTGGTAGGCTAAGCCACCTTCTTTTGCACTTGCTTTCATTAAATCCCTGGAAATTCTAGACTTTTTTATTTCTCCATATGAATTTGCTTACGTGTTTTTCTAACTCATTAGAGTAATTTTTTTGGGACTTTGATTGGTAGGGCACTAAACAGGTAGTTTAGTTTTGGCAGAATTGTCATTTTTTTATATTAGCTCTACCTATCCATGAGCAGTTGACATTTGCCCAGTTATTTAAATCTGATTTAATTTGTGTGAGAAGTGTTTTGTAATTGTTTTCAAAAAGTTTGAGTCTGCCTTGGCAGATAGTTCTTTCTGCTGCATCTCGCTAGTCATATATATATATGTTGAGGATTTATGAGGGTTTATTTTCTATCCTGTGACTTTGCTAAATTTGCTAATTATTTCTAGCAGTTTTTTAAAACCCTCCCTTTTTCCAAATTTCACTATTATTTTCAAACAAATCAACATTTTCCCAGTTGCTCAGGCTCACAATCCAAGTATCATGCTGGACTGTTCTCTCTTTCTCATATATTATTGCCAATTCTTCTCATTTCCATCTTTGTAACATTTCTCCTTTGTGCTTCTTTGTCTCCTCTGATACCACCAACAGACCCTCAATACATTTCTGGACCATTAAAATACACTGTTGGTTGGTCTTCTTGCCCATCTTTCTCCATTCACTGGCTAATCTAGTGACTAGCCTCTTGGCTCTTCTTTGTATAATACTTTGTCTCTTGAACCCATGTATTTGTGCCAACTGATTCTCTGACCTGTAATTCTCTCCCTTCTCCCCTCCTCCTCCTTCTGACTTCCTTCAATTCTCCACTAAAATTCTACCTTCTGCAAAAAAGTCTTTCCTAGTTCCCCTTAATGCTAGTGCTTCCCTTTGTAGATAATCTCCAGTTTACTATGGATATATCTTGTTTGTACAAATTATTTTCTATATTGTCTCCCCCATTAGACAGCGGACTCCTTGAGGGTAGGGATTGATCTGCAGTTTGTATTTTCAGAGCTTACCACAGTGAATAACACATAGTAGACTCTTAAGGGTACAATGTCAAGCACACAGTCATTATATTGGTTTGACTTGAAAGCAGCAGAGAATATCACATAATTCTCTGTGTAATTCAACAAGAAAGGCATACTCCCACATACTCTAAGGATGGGTAGACATCACTGACCAGTCTTCAATTTCAGACATAATTCAAGGCAACATTTTATGTCTAATAAATCAGAATTATAACTTCAAAACACTAATATACTTTAGAATTTTCTTGGGTTTATGGCAAGGAAGAGAAATTTAGCTCTTAGAAAAAGGGATGCACAAAGTATTACAATTTCACTGAAAATAACAAATAGGGACAATTAGCACCGGCCCTGGACTCAGGAAGACCTGAATTCAAATCCAGCCTCAAATGCTTGATACTTGACTGTGTGACCTAGGGTAAGTCACTTAACCCCATTGCTTTGCAACCCCCCCCCCCAAATAAATAATTCAGAAAGTACATGTCATATGTTCTGTAACCAGTTTCCAGGTAATACACCTTTTCTTCCTTACTTTAAAATCTGACTTATTTCTGGTATTACTTCACTCATTGCAGCCTTCTCTTGGTGAAAGAAAGATGGCAACCAGAATAAATCTTGGAGAGAAAAGAAGAATGAGTTGACTCCAGAATTCCCCAGGAAGAGCACTATCTCCATTGCTTCTGGGAATTGCAAAGTTCCTTTCATAACCCCCAGTTTTTGCAGAAACAAAGGCCCACAATTTTAATATCAATAGTCTGCTGGTGTTAGCTTATGGTTGTGAGCTGTAGAAGATTAGCTTCTAAAGAATTGAAAGGAAGACTCACCAGGGAGGCAGAGGGAAGGCACATGGTGCCCTATACAACCAGCAAGGAATTAGAAAGAATGGGAGAAAAGGATATATGATCTAAAAAAGTCATATAGCAAAGGTAAAGGATAACGGATGGACAATATGTATGTATGGATATATGCTCTGTTGTTATCCTTATGATATCTGAAGAAAGCATGGAAAGCACCTAGTTCAGTGAGAGGAATTTCCATGACCAAATTTATGTAAAGATCTCAATAAAAATGGCACAGAAGGGGAGGCACAGATGGGTTGCAAGTTGTATTTTTGTTTATTTTGTTTATTATTTTTTTTAGGTTTTTGCAAGACAAATGGGGTTTACATGGCTTGCCCAAGGCCACACAGCTAGATAATTATTAAGTGTCTGAGACTGGATTTGAACCCAGGTACTACTGACTCCAGGGCCAGTACTTTATCCACTACGCCACCTAGCCGCCCCTGCAAGTTGTATTTTTGGAGTAAACAACCCATGTTGGTGAGATTGAAGACTGCAGAATCATTGATTCAGATCTAGAAGGCATGTAGACCAAAGCTCTCAAGAGAAAACTGAGACCATTCTTGAACCATCATCCCCATCTCCCTCACACCTGAAACTAGGCTCTGCCTCGTGTAACCTGGGCTCTAATAGGTGAGCTTGAGCTATACCTTGCCTGGAACCAGGCCTCCAATCACTTAGCATTTCCAAATCTGCCAGCCCCTTCTAGCTCTTCTTTATATGTTATCTTCCCCTCTTTAGAATGGACCTTAAGGACACTGCCTAGAACATAGTAAACTCTTAAGAGTTTTTTCCCCTCCTTCCTTTTCTTCTTCCCTTCTCTCTCCTGCTTTCTTCCTTCCCTCCTCCTCTCACTTTTTTCTTCCTTCCCTCACTCCCTCCTTCCCTTCTCTCCCTCCCTCCCCCCCTCCCTTCGCTCCTCACTCTCATTTCCTTCTCTATCTCTCTCCCTCCCACCCCCTCCTGAAGTCATACAAGTAATGAGAGTTAGAGGCAGAATTCCAGTCTGACTCTAAAGACAGTGCTCTTTCTCATAATCCCAAACACATGACCCCAGTTTCCAGAATGGCCCATTCCTGGGAGAAGCCTCTCTGCTTAGGTGAACACAAATCACTATTTGTCTACATCAGCTTCAGTGTAAGAAGACTTTAAAGTCTTTCAAGAAACATATCCAAAGCTCTTTATCATTGGCTGTCAGTTAAAAGCAGAGCTGTTTTCTTTATTGGTCCATAAATCTTAGTGGGGAGGGGGATACCCCTCTATTGGTATTAGTCTCCACATAGTGAGCTAAACTCTCATACTTAGATGTCCTTGTTCTTGAAATTTGCTTGTGTATCCACAATCACAATATAATGCTTTATGCTGAAGAATCAATTGTTTCAGAAATTGCTTTGTGATGCAACCAGGTGGATAGAAAAGTGGATATGAGTTCAAATCTGGTCTCATTCATGTATAAGCAGTATGACCTTGGATAAGTCACTTAACCCCTATCGGCTTCAGTTTCCTCAATTGTAAAAAATGGGGATAATAAGAACACCTATCTCACAAGGTAATTGGGAAGATTAAATGAGATAATATTTGTAAAGTGTGTCCTTAACATAGTGTCTGGATTGTAACAGATATTATTGTAAATGCTTATCCCTGTCTACTTTCCTGTTCCCATGGGCAAATGTCTGAACCATCCTCAGTCTCAGTTTTCTCATCTGTAAAAAGGTGATGATAATAGCACCTGCCTCACAGTTATGTTTCAAGAATCCAATGAGATACGACATAGAGTGGTTTGCAAACCTTAAATCATTATTATAAATGCTAGGTGTTCTTAAATAAACTTTATACCTAGTATAGACCTCCATGACTTATTTTTAAAGGCTTTATTTTGCTTTTTAAATCATCAGTTTCACTTTCCATGACCCCCTTCCTCCTTCCTTGTAACAAATAAATATGATCAAGCAAAACAAATGGACACATCAATGATGTCTGCAAATGTATGTCTCTGTTCTTGAAGTCGACCATCTCTGCTGAAATGGGGGCGGCATGTTTTCCTCATCAATTAGTCTTGATTGGTTATTAGCATATCATTTGCAATGAGACTTAGAAGGAAGATCCCCCGCCCAACCCCATGATTAGACCCATGATTCTATGGACAACTCTAAAATGGAACAAAACAACTGTTTGAAATCTACATAGCGATGGTCAGACATGCCGAGACACAGTCTATATTTGAAGCACACTTCATTAGCCATTTTCCATTCTCAATCTATAAGACTTACTCATTTGATGTAACTTGATAACAGGCTTGGAATGACCAGGATCCCTAGAAGTACAAATAATCCTTTATCCTCCAAATATAGGAAAGAGAGTACTCTAGGCATTCTACAGTGAATTCTTTGAGGGTATTGTCCTCTCTTTTTTATACAGACATTTAAATATCCAAGCACACTCAAAAGGAAAGAATTTGACCTTATGTCCTGGGTCAAGGGAGAGGAAAAACAATCAGTCCCTCAAATGATAATGTAGGTAAAATTCTTCTCCTTCTCCTTCTCCTTCTCCTCCTCCTTTCTTTTTCTTCTTCTTTCTTCTTCTTTCTTCTTCTTCTTCTTCTTCTTCTTCTTCTTCTTCTTCTTCTTCTTCTTCTTTCTTTTTCTTCTTCATCTCCTCCTCCTAATTCTTTTTCCATATTTAATGTTTGTAAAGTGCTCAGTATAGAACCTGCCATATTGGCTCTTTAACACCTTTTCCCTTTTAATTTCTTTCTCCTTTTCTTAGAAATCACCTTGGGCATAGTGGATAGAGAGCTAGACCCAGAATTAGGAGGACCTGGGTTCAAGTTTTGCCTCTGAGAAACACAAGCTGGGTCTTTCAGTACCTTGAAACTGAGTATTTTCTAAATCAAGTTAACAAGCATTTAATAGACACCTACACTGCTTAAGTGATGACTATAGATTGAAGAACTACATTGGTATATATTTTTTAAAAGAATGCTTTTCACTCACTTAAAATTTTTATAAAGATGAGAAAATTGATATATGAATTGCCAGTTGCTGATATCTTCTCAGATTTCTTATTGCTGTTATTGTATCATCCATGATCTTTTCCCATTGTTTGGAAGCTTCTTCCCTTTAAGATATTTTTTTTTAATTTTTTATTTTTTTTCCCTTTAAGATATCTTGAACACCTATCAATACTTCTGAACTTGTATCACCTCCAACATGGATTTCTTCTTTGTATCTTTGGTTGGATCTTCCTGACTAAGCACAATTGTTACACTCTTGCACCTAATATTGGATACTCAAGTTACAAATACAAACATATACAAGTGTGTGTATATAATATATTAATATGTATATATTATATACACATACTCATATACATACATATATATGTATTCCAAAGGAATTCAAACTAACACTGCTAGACATGCTGGCAGATCTGTTCCACTTGACTTCTATTTGTCCTACTTTTCATGTCTACAAAGACCTTTGTGACAATTTGATTGAGCTGTGTTTAACACAATGCTCTCATCAGACCAGTTTTCCCTTTAACAACTTTTTGCTTTTGTATGAAACTGTTCAAAACCTTTTGTCCTCCTCCTTGGTAAGAGGCCATTAATGAGCTTGTACTTTAAAATCTTGTTGATGTTATATAGCAGAATAATCTCAGAAGAATCAAGTGAAAAAGTCAAAGAAGGATGAATAGATGAGGTAAATAAGTCACTGTTTAGGACTGGCAATGACTCGCGCAGGATAGGAAGCAAAAAATAATATAATGCATTACATTTGCACAATACCTACTACGCACCAGGCTACAGCCACCTACTATGTGATAAGCACTTTTTTTTAGGTTTTTTTTTTTTTTTGCAAGGCAAATAGGGTTAAGTGGCTTGCCCAAGGCCACACAGCTAGGTAATTATTAAGTGTCTGAGACCGGATTTGAACCTAGGTACTTCTGACTCCAAGGCTGGTGCTTTATCCACTATGCCACCTAGCCGCCCCTAACGCCACCTAGCTGCCCCTTGTGCTAAGCACTTAACAAATATCTAGTATGATCCTGACAACAATGTTGTGAAGTGGGTGCTGTCAGTATCCCCATTTCACAGTTGAGTAAACTGAGGCAGGAAGAGGGGAACTGACTAGCTTAGGGTCATATATCTAGTATCTGAGGCTGAATTTGAACTCAGGTCTTCCTTACTTTGGATACTACCTAGCCATTGATGATAGAATAGAAAAGAAGGTAGGATGGTCATACATTTAGTGAGTATACAATGGACAAATTTAGTATTGCATCGGCATCCAGGAAATATAAAAAGAACTAAGAAAAAGATTTCTAGTATGTTGGGTGGACATTCTACGAAGAGTTTGTGGGAAGACATGAACAAAAATTCCACTGATGGGTGGCAGTGTGTTTCACTGGGGGGACTGTTGCTGTTGATTTATAATAGCATTAAAGTCGTTGTCTCTAAGGGACAACACAACTTCCAGGCAATGTCTTGAGAAGAACATTAACTCTTTCTACTTAAAGCTAAAACATTTTTTTTTTAACAATTAGCTAAATTTCATCCATTTAATCTATGGGACTCCAACCCTTTCAAAGCTGCCTAAGTTACTGGTAGTAACTTAATGCTGTAGATAATCCATAGTCTCATATTTTTAAAAGTATTTAAAGACATGCTAAAAATATGATGACATATAAGATATAGTGGAGCAGAGTACAGCATTAGAAAAGAATTTTGGACCTTTTTTTTTGGTTCCCTTCCTGGATTTTGCTGGCTCTCATAAACCATAAGTCAGTTTTTTTCTTTTTGTCATCTGATTTGTTCATGGCAATTGGAAATAATGGTCTCTGTATTAGTAGTGTCAATTAAGCACAAAAAAATCAACCTTTATTTCTAAATTTATTATCAATGAATTATTATAGGATCAGAAAGGTGGCACAGTAGATAGAACACTGGCCCTGGAGTCGGGAGGACCTGAGTTCAAATTTAGACTCAGGAACTTAATAATTACCTAGCTGTGTGACCTTGGGTAAGTTGTTTAGCCCCATTGTCTTGCCAAAAAAAAACCCAGCCCAACAACAACAAAAGAAAAATAACAAAAAAAGGAAATTAATAAGTGCAAGGGACCTCAGAGATCAGTTAGTCCAATTCTTCATTTCATGGATGAGAACCAGGCCTAGACAGCAAAGACAGCTCACCAAGGTTACATAGAAAGTTAGGGATCCTGGACTTCAACTCTATCTTCCAAGTTGTTCTATTTTCAAAATCTGTGTTGTTTCTTTAAAGGATTCAGAGAAGTCAATAACAGCACTCACTTAGGACTTAGCACTCTTGTCTGTGAAGTCCATTTTAGTCTGAAAGCCTGCTACAGATATGTATATTTGATGTACTATACATGTAGGATATAGGTTTCATGTATTGCATGGAAATTTTGTGTGCTGTAAGTGGATGCTATAGGTGTATGCATAGTCACTTATAAATGCAAACACATGTTTTGTGTATGATATATGTATGATAGAGCATATATAACTACTCATGTATTACATGTACATTTTGTGTGGTGTATATGTATGATATGGATATATAGTAACCTATATGTTCATACATGTATAGTTTGTGTACCATGCATGCATGATGTATATATATATATATATATATATATATATATATATATATATATATATATATATATATATATATATATATATATATATAGTCACCTCTGGATGCATACATGCAAATTTTATGTGCTATATATGTATAATGTAGGTGTATATGCAGTCACCTACATATGCATGTGGTTCATGTACCACACATGCATGATAGAGACATATAAAGTCACCCATGTGTGGATGGATGTGAGTTTTGTGTGTTACATATAATATAGGCATGTATAATCACTTTTATATATGTGCATATATTTTTGTATGATATATATAGTATAAATTCACTTATATTTGTATTTACTATATATAAAATATATGATAGTATATTATATATAATATATATCATGGTATCATAGTGTTTATATATAATACAGATATGTATGTGTATTTATATAATCAGGGGGATAAGGGGGAAATGAGAGAGAGAGAGACAGACAGACAGACAGAGAAGAGAGAGAAGAATGAGGAAAGAGAGTCTTCTTGGGACTGTTTCATTTTTGTCTCTGAATCTTGAGTACCTTAAAGTTTCTGGTGCATCATAGGTGCACACACATGTATGTACAAACACACACATATCACACACACATGTAATACATATACACATGTAATGCACATGTAATCACAATACGAATATGGATACATGCCTTATATGTATATGTGCATATACTCATGTACACAATAGGTGATATTCTAGAATCTATTTTTATATGTGCATGTGCATGTGTACTCTCTGTGTCTGTTATACAAGGTATAGACACACGTGTAGATGAAGGCCCACACGATGTCTGTATCAGTACCACATACATGGATATACCACACACACACACACACACACACACACACACACACACACACACATCTTTTTTTCTCCCTCCATTTGAGAAGTATAATGGGTAATGGGAACAGAGGTAGGATGGGGAGTGGGACCAAGCGCTTCATTAAATAATGTCTTCAGGAGATTTTCCCTCCCTGGGCTTCTATCTGCTTCCAGGCAGCTGCAGGGGCTTTTTGGGCTCACCCAGAACTCGGAGAACATTGCCAGGTCAGCAGTATATACTGTCCATTTAGACACAAGGAGTATTATTTAGTCTAGAAACTCTCAAAGGAAATATCCACTTACACGTGAAAAATCTCTGGAATTTCTCTGTTTCTCTCTGTCTCATGTCCCTGTATCTATGAAACCTCCTTGAAAACCTCCCAAGCCCAACCTCTGCTTTATGTTCTGTGGATGGACTCCTGTCTTCTATTGAATCTCCCAGGGCCATCCTGAGGGCGGCTTCTCCTAGCAATATATTATATATGAAGGTGTAGGGATGGTAACCTGGTGCCTGTCAGGCTGAATGAGTAAAGTAGTCTTGTTTGGTTAGGGGGAGCAAACTTTTTCACAAGGAACTTAGCAATTAAATACCTGTCTTCCATAATAGTCTTTTGTGTCTTCTAATCTTCACCATTTCCTACTCAGTCACTATGGGAACCAA
Source organism: Macrotis lagotis (assembly GCF_037893015.1). Taxonomy (NCBI): domain Eukaryota; kingdom Metazoa; phylum Chordata; class Mammalia; order Peramelemorphia; family Peramelidae; genus Macrotis; species Macrotis lagotis. The sequence continues at coordinate 884,261,308 of NC_133658.1, forward strand.
GAACAATTTTGAATGTGGACAAAGTTAGACATATGAGCTCTCTGATTACATCTTACTTTCTTACTTTCTTCTTAACATCTTTTTTTGGGGAGTGGGCTATGCACAAAGTTCCCTATTTTACCATGGTTGACCAGTTATCAGTTCAATTTGGGGATGAGAAGTCAAGGACTGGAAACACCAGGGTAACCTGGGTTATCTACTCCAGTCAGCAACAGAAGGTGCTTAGGGGGAAAACTTCCTATGGCAAGCTCAGTCTCCCCATTCTGTTCTTTTCTGCATGTTAGCCTTGGTCAGTCAGTATCTATTAATTGTCTACTGTATGCTAGGTATTGAGTTAAATGCAGGGAAGAGAGAGGGGAGAGAAGGAGAGAGAGAAAAAGAGAGAAGGAAAGAGAAAGAGGACAGAAGGAGAAAGAAAGAGAGAAACAGAGGAGAAAAGGAGAGAGATAGATGAAGAGAAAAAGGAGAGAGAGAAAGAGAGGGGAGAGAGAGAGAAGGGGAGAGAAAGAGAATGTGTGTGTGTGTGTATGTGTGTGTGTGTGTGTGTGTGAGAGAGAGAGAGAGAGAGAGAGAGAGAGAGAGAGAGAGAGACTGAAAACAAAAATGGCGAGTGATTCATATTCAATCTCTTGACTGTCCTAATTCATTGGGTGACTCTGTTCCCCTTCTTCTTTGATAAATCTCATTTACCTCAATTACATGAACATGGCATCACTGAGTTGATTGTCTGAGTAGTCTTGATTATATACAATATTTTATTCATTTCCATCAGGACTAAAGGAATAAGATATATTGAAAGTAAACTATCACTTCTTCAAGACCTCAGCAGCCCTTAATCAGTTTAGAGATAGCCTCTAAACCTGGAAGTGCTCAGAGCACAATTCAAGTGCTTAGATACAAACCTCTCTCTTTAGCCTCTCTCATGTGGAGTCAGTAGACTTCTACAATATTGAATGAGCCTCTATCACCAGAACTGGTCTACACAAGGTCTTCTGGAGGGTCGACATCCAGTCAGTTGAGAGAACCTGAGAGCTGGGGCCCAACTCCTTCCTTTGACTTCTTTTCTTCATTTACTCCTCTGTAGCTTTGGAAGAACCATAATCCTGCCCTACAACTCCTTCCTGACTTGGTAGGACAGCTTCCCAGAGACATGAGCTGTGATCCAAATCAGTCTTCACATCTTGATCAACACTAGTGGCATGTGAGATGGAGCTGAGGGCAACTCTAGCCATAGACTCCCATCACTTGCCATTTCTCCCTCTAGTTTTTCTCTCCTGGAATATCTGTCCCTCTATCCTTGCTATCATTTCTACCTCATGTGGTACATACACAGACTCCTCAGTTTTCCCTGAAGCATGTGCTCCCCTTCCCCTCTCTCTTATTTGTTCTTGTTCTTCAGTCATTTTTCTGTTGTGTCCTACTCTTCCTCACCCCATTTGGGATTGTCTTGGCAAAGAAACTGGAGAGGTTTCTCTTTCCTTTCCCAACACACACACACACACACACACACACACACAGGCAACAGGATGGAGCCAAGGTTAAGGAGAAATCACTCATATTTCTATCCTCTCTTTGTGATTTTTTAGCATTTCTTTTCCTTCTCCTGAACCCCACAGGTAGTAACAGATTCTAGCCATACCTGAATTAGGAATCCTATGCCATGGTATGGAGAATACATGGTGAGAAGTTTCTATGAATTTCATTAGATCAATCTAGGTGAACCTAATGAAGCATCCAACATCTGATGTCTTCCTCCCTTAAATAGAAATCATGGTGACGGTTGGAGGTGGGGCATGGTTTGACCATCTGTCAGCTATGTTTTAGAGGTGGGAACAGATGGTTTATAAAGTCCCTTCCAATTCTAAGATTCTCTGGCTCTCTAGAACTTGGGAAAGAAACTTGTGTTGGGCTTGTGAAGGTTTTCCCAACTTGGGCTCTTTCTCGCCATTACTTCCATCCACATATGATGATTCCACCATGTTGGTTTCTTTGCTGTTGTTCACACAGCCTATCTCTTTGTCTTTGTCTTTGTCCTTTTCCCATGCCTGGAATACTTTTCCTTTTCACTTCCACCTGTCTTCAATGCTACTTCCTGCAGGAAGTCATACTCAGGCTCTCCTCCCCAATCCCCCATTAGTGGCTTCTCTTGTAAGGTAACCTTCTAGAAGAAGGGAATAAACATTTATATAACATCAAGTAGCTTACAATTATTATCTCATTTGATCCTGACAACAATCTATGAGGTAGGTACTTTATTATCTCCATTTTACGGATGAGGAAACTGAGGCAGAGACAAAGACACATAACTAGTGTCTGAGACTGGATTTGAACCTAGGTTTTTCTGACACCAATCCTAGAGCTCTATCCACCCCACCACATAGCTGCCTCAACCTTCCACTTAGTATTTATGCATTCATATGCATATTATCTCCTTCTTTTAAATGTAAACTCCTTAAGGGCAGGAGTTGTTTATTTATTTTTCTTTGTATCTCCAGCCATTAATAGTGCCTGTCACTGGTAGATAGGAAGATAGGGACTAGAGCCAGAGAGTGCACCTGTGAGTTCTCTGGCAGAGAGAATTTCTGGTGGAGGAAACTCTTTCCCCAGGTGCAGGTTGACATTTCTACAATATAAAGTCTTAGAGTTATCAGAGCAGTGGGAGGTTAAATGATTCCCTCCGGCTCACTATCAATAAGAGTCAATAGCAAAACAGGGACCCAAGTCTTCCTGATTTCATAACTGTTTTTCTAGTCTTATAGTAAACTCTTTTTTTTAGTCTCATAGTAAACTCTTAACAAATACTTTGTTGATAGATTGATGAACCACAAACACCATTGCTCATGGTTTTTAAACTCTCCTGTCCCATGGCTCCTCTCTTGTTCTTTCCTATCTTAACCCAATAAAAGGATCTCTGGGTGGGGGAAGATTCTAACTCCAGGATCTCTGGGAGCACAAATCTCTTTTTCTTCACTACAACACCTTGCACCAAATCCTCTTCCCCCCGGCCAAGACAATGGGGTTAAGTGACTTACCCAAGGTCACACAGCTAGGCAATTATTGTCTGGGTTGGATTTGAACTCCGAGGCCAGTGCTCTATCCATTGTGTCACCCAGCTGCCCCGATCAAACCTTCTTAAAATAGGAAGAGGCACTCTAAACAGCAGCTACATATTGGTGGTCAAACAAGTCAGGGAGGCATAGAAGGTACCTTTTGAAAATGAGGAAGAAATTTTTCAAGGGCCAGGTGTGAATGTTTGAAATGGAATAAGTAGAAAAATAAATGGAGTCTATAAATATGCTTACATTGCATATAAGATATTAACAGGCCATCTGTACTAACCCACCTTTTCTAGAGGCCAGTATGTTTCTACCAGACTTCTAGAATTGTTTTAACAACAAAATGTGTTTACTGTAGGAAAACTCCCTCAAAACCGTGTAAGGAATAATTTGTCTTGATCTCTTGACTTCAGTTTTGCTTTGTGAGAGTCTTTAAGCAAGAGACTAGTTTTTTCTTTTTCATAATAAAGACTCAATGAGTTTGAGGCTTTTTTCCTTCTTATGCAGTCATACATTAACTTTTTCTCACCCCTAAAAAAAGTGGAAACTTTGGGTCTGAAATATTTATTTAATTGGGTGGTAGGGGTGGAGGATGGAAGAGAGAATAAATCTGCCCATGTGTGAGTCCTTTGGCACAGCTCAGTTCTCATTTGTGAAACTGGTAGTGACAGGTGTCGATCTGTTAAGGGACATAATTAAGCATTCATACATAGCACATGATAAAATTGCTTAAATCTCTTTTTGATCTGGAAATATTTTGAATTGAAACCACTGAGGTCACTCAAAATCTTATAAAACACCTTTTGAATAAGACTGAGAAAAGGTGGGGGAAAGGGTTCATGGTTCAATGGAAAGAACACCTAATCTGAAAAGAGGCAATCTGGGTTTGATTCACACCTCTGATGCCTGGTGACTGGGCCTCAGTTTCCTCATCTGTAAAACTGAAAATGAAAGGCAAGATGGCTTCTGAGATCCCTTCAAGCTTTAGCTCTGGGATTCATATTATCCTATCATCTGTTTGGAGGTCATTCATTTAGGTACAAGTTATTTTTCAAACCTTGTCTCCATCACATCCGATTGATACCCACCATCCCTTTTGTGGAGAAATACGGGCAGGAGAAGCTGCCACTGCTCCAGTCTCTAGCAGGGCAAGGGTTAAGGGAGTTGGGCCAGGCGGGCTGCTCGGCTTCCTCCAGGTGTCTCTTACACAAAGTTTCCAGCCGGGTTGTTGGCTGGAGGCTTTCCCTTTTCCCATGGCTTGGGCATCAGCTTTCCAGAGTTCTCTCCGGAAATCCCGAGTAATGGACACCTGCCTGCCTCTGCTGCCCCGCTGAGAAATCCCAGCAACTAACCAGTTCCATTGAAGGCCTGGCCGACAGCATTTCACATGCTTCCCTTTGGAGGCAGGGGCCTTGGAAGGAGGCAGGAGCCATTTGGCTCTGGGAGAGTAGTAAGCACCTGCATTCTTCAATCAAAGAAGGCTTTTCTTCCCCTCCACTAGTTTCCTAGAGGCAATAAAACAGCAGATTGTGCAAAACTGGAGGTTGCAAAGATTGGGAAGCAATCTTGGATATTAATTCCTGAAATTTCTCTTAGGAGTCAAATCCTCTCTGTGATGCTCCCCTTGTGGCCTTGGACAAGTGACTTAACTTTCCTGGGCCTCAGTTTCCTCACTTGCAAGATGGGAGAGTTCCAAAGTCCCTTCCAACTCCAAATCCATTAAGTCTCTAATCTATTTAATGCAATTTATATTCTACTTGGGGGTGATATTTTATTCAGAAAATTAAATACACAGCATAGACTACATACCAAGTCTTAATAAAGAGTTATTCTAGGGGAAGGAGTGAGAGCATCACCCACTGAAGGGTGGGGGATTAGAAGGAGCCTCGTGGAGACTGTGGTCAGAGACCAAGCCTTCCACGAGTGAAGAGGGAGGGCATTCCAAGCATGAGCAAAGACAGGGAGTAGCACTTTAAGCAAGAAAATAAGCACCCTATCTGATCAACAAAGGTATCCAAGGGAGGTGGATATTTGGGGAGATCTGTCCAACATCTGCTGTATATATCTCAAAGTTAAGCATTTATTAAGTGTCTACTGTGTGTGGCAAGTACTCTGTTGGGAGGAGAGAGAAAGAGGGAGAGAGAGAAGAAGGAAAGAAGGAGCGAGGGGGGGGAAGGAAGGAGAGAGAGAGGGAAAAGAGAGAGAAGAGAGGAGGAAGAGACAGAAAGAGGGAGAGAGGGAGAGAGAGAAGAGGGAGAGAGAGAAAGAAAGAGGAGAAAGAAAAAAGGAGAGAAAGGAGGAAGGAGGGAGGAAGGGAGAGAGAGAGAGACAGACAGACACAGATACAGACATAGACACAGATACAGAAACTCAGAGACATGGAGACAACAGAGACAAAGAGAGACAACACACACACACACACACACACACACACAAACACACACACATTCTAGTTTAAATAAGATTCCAAGTGACTTCATGTTTGTCTATCAGATTTTATTTCTTCATCTATGACTTCAAAGTATATCTGTTGAATATAGATGAGGGAAGGGAAATTTTCTTATCACTAGAGAAGAGAAACTTTTGAAAAATAATCCAACTTTATTTGAAAAACAATCAAAGTTAATTTGGATCACATCCTCACATACCTCTCAGAGGCACAAAGGGAGAAAATATGATTTTGTGTGTAAAAAAAACCTGATGAGATAAATTGAATGAAGAAGAGAAACCAAAACAAAGCCTGGGAAAAGACAATAGAAGGGAAGGAAATTACGCTGAGTAGGGTTTTTTTTGGTTGTTCAGTCATTTTTCAGATGTGTCCAACTCTTCGTGACCCTGTGTGGGATTTTCTTGGCAAAGATAATAGAGGGGTTTGTCATTTCCTTCTCCATTCCATTTTACAGATGAAGAACTGAGGCAAACATGGTTAAGTGACTTGCTCAGGGTCACACAGCTAGGAAGTGTCTGAGGCTGGATTTGAACTTATGAAGATGAGACTTTCTGACTCTAGACTCAGCACACCATGCACTATAGCATCACTAGGTGTCCCAAGAGTCTGTAGATAATAGTAAAGAACATCTGAGTGTGGGCTCCAGAACAGTCTTCTTTACCAGAGGGTTCTTGGAGGTGGGGTGAGGGGAAAGTCTGTTGCTGGTTTTTTGTTTTGTTTTGTTTTGTTTTGTTTTTTGAGACTGGGTCTCCCTATCTGGTCCAGGTGACCAATCCAGGGTCCAATCCTGCTGTTGATCATCAGAGAGCATTGGCCTGGGCTGGTTCAGTCCTCCTTAGGCAGCCTGTGGCCTCATACTCCTAGGGAACTCACCATATTGGTCCCAGACTAAGTGTGGCTATCCAATTGACTTTAGCCTTATTGTAACTCAAACTCCAAAGCTCAAGTCTAGTGTCACCATTCCAGTCTGCACCTGTGTTTTTGGTGATGGGAATTCATTCTTGTGGTTGTTTTCATATTTTATAGGAATGTTCATCTCAGGCAAAGAAGCCTGAAATTCTGGGTAGGAAATTTAAGTAAGAGATGGGCACTCATCATTTTGAAATAAATTCAGGTTTTCCATCCAGGGAAGTCAATGGCAGAAATCTGTCACCTGTAGCTGGCCAGGCCCATCCATGTTTGTTGGTGCCAAAGGGACATTGGTCTTATTGTTTCCCTGGTAGGAGACCGAGGTCATGGTGGCAATGCTAGGAACCTGTCCAGTACCCAAAGCCTGGAAAATTTTGTTTTGTTTTTTTAAAAATTGAGCTTACCATTGCCTCCACTTGTTGGAACCTTCCTCCTACTCTGGAAATTTTTCCTATGTCATTTTCCAGGCCTTTTTTAAAATAAACCTGTTACAGCTGAAGCTGTCTCTTTCCAAGCACAGGGAATTTTACCTATTTCTTAGTCAATCTTTTATGCTACCACTTTAAAGAAAAAAGCAAACTGAGATTAGGAACCAAGTACCAAGACTGCAATAGAGACTATTTCAACTTGTTTCAACGTAACAAGTTCTGTCTTCATCTCTGCCCCAACAAGGCTAGAGATAACAATTTGATAGATCTTTTTATGCTTAGAAAATGGAATCTTTGGGAAGATTCTATTATATTGATTTAGATTTGGAGTTCCATCTGAAATTCATAGAGATACTTTCTCAACAACCACAACAATTCTTGTTCAGTTGATTCAGTTCATCTGACTCTTTGTGACACCATTTGGGTTTTTTTTTTTGGACACAGATACTGGAGAGGTTCGTCATTTCTTTTTTCAGTTGATTTTACAGTTGAGGAAACTGAGGCAGGCAGAAGTTAAAGTGACTTGTCCAGGGTCACCCAACCAGTAAGTGTTTGAGGTCACATTTGAACTCAGATCTTCTGTACTCCAGGTCCAGTAGGCTATTCATGGAGATGACCCAAGGACTCTTTTCCTGGTGACATTGACCTCCTGAAATTGGAGTGGGGGACAGTAACTGAGGAAGTTAGTCTACAATTCTGGGACATGAGGGAGGAAAGATTGGAATAGGAAAGTGGTCCATGAGGCTTGTAGGAGTAAAAACAAGTGAGGAGGAGCATAAAGCTAGTAATCAATAGGTCTCATCATCTCCCTCAGGCCTACCTTCTGTCTTTTTCTCTCCTTGGACTTCTGGTGAGACAAATCAAAGTAATTTTAGATTAAGGGCATTATTCTCTCTTTCTTATTTTCACAGGCTCACCAGTCAAGAGCTGAAAGGGATTTTATCAGTTATTTAATCCAACCAACTCATTTTACACATGAGGAAACCAAGGCCTAGCAAGTTTAAGTGACTTTAATATATTTGGAAGCTCCTTCTAAGTTTCTTTCTTTCATTTGTTCTTTCTTTTTTCTTGCCTTCCTCTCTCCCTTCTTCTTTCATCCCTTTTTTACTTTATCTCATCTTTCTTCCTTTCTTTTTTCCTCCCTCCCTTCTTCCATTCCTTCCTTCCTCTTTCTCTTTCTTTCTTTCTTTCTTTCTTTCTTTCTTTCTTTCTTTCTTTCTTTCTTTCTCTCTCTCTCTCTCTCCCTCCCTCCCTCCCTTCCTTCCTCCCTTCTTTCTTCCCTTCCTTTCTCTTCCTTCCTTTCTTTCTTTCCCTCTCTCTTTTTCCCTTTCTTTCTTTCTTTCTTTCTTTCTTTCTTTCTTCTTTCTTCTCTCTCCCTCCCTCTCTCTCCCTTCCTTCCTTCCTCCCTTCTTTCCTCTCTTCCTTTCTCTTCTTTCTCTTCTTTCTTTCTTTCTGTCTTCTTCTCTCCTCTCTCTCTCTCTCTCTCTCTCTCTCTCTCTCTCTCTCTCTCTCTCTCTCTCTCTCTCTCTCTCTCTCTCCTCTCTCTCTCTCTCTCTTTCTCTCCTATAACTGTCCCCTACCTCTACCCCCCTCCTTTTAACAATGGATCCCCTCCAGCTCAATTAGCCCAGAAGGACTGATCAATTAAATCAATTGATCAATCAAAGGTGTAAATGAAGCCAGGTGTCAACAGTGGATAATGCCCTGTACCCTGAGTTAGGAAGTTCTAATCCAGATTTTACTATGTGTCTGACCCTCAGCCCAAGTTTTCTTTATCTATAAAGCAGGAAAATGGTAGCACATAGTTCCCAGGACTGTCATGAGGATCAAATTAGAAAATATTTGTAAAACATTTTATAAACCTAAACTATATAAAGTTGATTATTCTTATTTCATTATTAAAGGATTAATCAATTGTTTCAACGTAACAAGTTCTGTCTTCATCTCTGCCCCAACAAGGCTAGAGATAACAATTTGATAGATGTTTTTATACTTAGAAAATGGAATCTTTGGGAAGATTCTATTATATTGATTTAGATTTGGAGTTCCATCTGAAATTCATAGAGATACTTTCTCTAACAACAAATGCAATCCTTGACAATGTCACACTTCCTGAGGTCCTTCCTCCTTTCCTCCCACCATGGACCATATCACCAGGACTAGACCATTAATAAACTGTGCATCCAGCAGGAAGCTGAGAGAGAAAACAAACTACCAGAGAAAGAAAGGAAGGAAACTAGCATTTATTAAGTGATTACTCTACACCAGGGCAGTTAGGTGGGTGCAGTGGATAAAGTACCTGGCCTGGAGTCAGAAAGACCTGAGTTTGTCTTTGGTCTCGGACACTTATGAGCTGGGTGACTCTGATCAAGTCACTTTATCTATTTGCCTCATTTTCCTTATCTGACAAATGACCTGGAGAAGAAAATAGCAAACCCCTCTAGTATCCTTGCCAAGAAAAACCCCACATGGTATCATGAAGAATAGGACATAATTGAAATGTATGCTGCATAATTCTTATTTCATTTGTTCCTCCCAACAAACTTGTCAGGTGTTATTAAGATTCTAATTTTACAGATGAGGAAATCGAGACAATCAGAGGTAAAGTGACTTGCTCAGGGTCACATAGCTAGTAAGTGTATAAGGCCAGATATGAACTCAGGTCCTTCTGACTCCAGACTCCGTGCTCTTCTTCTATGGCCATCAAATAGAGGCCAAGGTAGAACTCCTTTTGTTGAAAATAAGATTCTGCAAAATTGGGAAACCAATCTAGAGAGAAATAGCTACCAGGAAAACCAATCAATTGCCAAGTCATATCTGAAAACATCTGCCTCATCCCATATCTCTATTCATAGGTGGGAGACATGCTTCACCCTCAGCTTTCCCAAGTGCCTACAAGAACTCGAGCTCTGATACCTTCAGGTCGGGTGAATGGGTTTCCTGGCTTTCTCTGCATCAGTTCAAAAAAGTCTTCATGAGTTTCTTTGAAATTCTAAGGATATGGGGTGGTTAGGTGGTACAGTGGATAGAGCACGGGCCCTGGAGTCAGGAGTACCTGAGTTCAAATCCAGCCTCAGACACTTAATAATGACCTAGTTGGGTGGCCTTGGGCAAGTCACTTAACCCCATTGCCTTGAAAAAAATTCTGATACTCCCAATCATCTCTCCATTGACACCCTTTAGCTACTGGTAAGTACTATAGAACTAGTAGCTGAAGAAATGCTGAAGGTCATTTTCCCCCTAAAAAATAAGGATTGGAATTAGCTATAGCTGTTTGTTTTTTCCCAAACAAGAACAGTGAGACATCATTACCTTTCGAGGTCATTTCCAAGGCATTTCTGAGTCACCCATGTACCACACAAGTGGTATGAGCCGTCCTGTAATTAATGAAGGAAAGAAAAAAAATATTTCCCAGCAGAGCGGAGTGTTCCAAAGAGGGTGGTGGCTGCTGTTAAGAGACCTTAGAGGGTTCTTTTTTATGCTGGGGGACTTGGGGAAGGGGGACAAATGGAAGGGTCCTCGAGGTGAACAACCTGCTCTGCCTTTGACTCTGCTGATATGGAAGTTTTGGGGGCTGGGTGCCCAGCTGTGGGAAAACTCTGGAAAGGGGATGTCCAGAGTATGCCCACCCACTGGGAGGAGTGAGGATGAAGGTCAGACCCCAGCCGGGAAGCTTGGGTCAGCTAGCACCTTTGACGGCTGCAGGAAAATCCCAACTGTGCTGGGAATTGACCTCATCTTGGAGTAAACACTGAATCAGATGCAACCAGGCCTAACCCAGGCATAGATTTATTCCTGGCCCAGACGAAATTACATGAAATGTTTTTCCATCATTACTGAGCAGCCAATTGGTCTTGGCAGGAGGGAGTCCCAAAGATGCCGATGAGAGCAAGGTTATTACTGTGTAGAAGACAGTCTATCCAGTTTCCAAATGCTTCATTTACATTAATTCAATTAAATGCATCAAATATTTATCAAGGAACTGGGGAAGGATTGAGGGAGCCAAGGCAAAAAGGAACTGGCCCCTCCCTTCAAGGAGCTCACATTACACTGGGAGAAACCAACAGATAGGTAAATGTCTACAGGATAAGAGTAAATTGGTAAACTTTGGTAGGTAAAATCTCTGCAAGGGTAAGTATAAATTGGTAAAATTTGATAAAATCTCTTCAGGTTAAGTATAAGGAAGTAAAATCTGATAGGTAAAATCTCTTGAATAAGTATGAAATGATTTGGGGGGTAAGAGAAGGCGTAAAATCTGACAAGGTCTTCTGTAGGAGGAAATACTTAAAGATGCTAGTGATTTCAAAAGACAATCAAGGAGAAAGAGTATTTCAGTTCTACCTGTACAAAGGCAAAAGGTCTTGTGTAGGCAGCAGCATATGGCCTGGTGTGAATAGAATGGAGTGTTTATGAAGCCAGAAATTAGATAAATAGTGGCCTGGTGGGACCATACAAATAGACCCGGGAGAGGTTTTCCGATATAACCTCCTCCTCCTCCTCATTATTATTATTATTTTCAAATTAGAAAACTGAAACCCAAGGAATTTAAGTGATTTTCCCCAGGTCATACTGGTATTGTCCAAATGGAATTGGAAATCTTTCCACTATTTCATGATTTCTCCTACTTGGTAAAGACCAAAAGTACAAATGATTAATGTGGAATTCCATGGTCATTTACACATTTTCACTACTTTAAGCTTTCCCAGGCTTAGATCATCCAGAATTGACAGTATGCCTCATATCAAAAATAGTAAGCCCATACACAAAGGGATTTATTCAATGTTTATTAAGCATGAAAGTAATAAAGAATTTGAAGATGAAGATTTTATGTTCTTATGACTGATCTGTGTCCTTAAGGAACCCCTTTTAACTTCTCATTTTTTTGCTTATATCAAAAATATTTCCTTTATCTGCATCACAGTGAGTGAGTCTGAAAATGTATACAATATCTACAATAGTCCATAGATTTAAGACCTCCACCTCCGCCATGAAGGGAGGGAAGTGCTCGGTCTAAACTTCAACAATTTAGGTCCCTCCTACTAGAAAGGAGGTGTGATATTCTGCAGAACAGATAAAGATGTTGAGCTATGGTTCAAGAATGGAAGACCCTTCATCATGAATAGACACTGAGCATATCAAGTATTTTAAACACTGTACTCACTGTTCTCAAAGTATGAGAACTAGGGCCCTGCCCAAGTTTAGGGAGAGTGCTTCTACTCCCTAAATATATTCCCTAGATTGAATCCTGGTTGGACTATATCAGGAGAGACACAAGAAACCCCAGTTAATAAGAGCATCCTCAGAGCACAGGGTAAGGACTCCTTGTATCATAGTACAGTGGAAAGAAACTGAATCTTGAGTCAGAGGACTTGGGTTCAAATTCAGACTTTGTCATTTAAAACTTGAGTAATTTTGGTCAAGTTACTTCACTAGGCCTCTGAGTCCTCATCTGTAGAATGGGAGGGCTGGAGGAGATGATCCCTATTATCTAAATCTTTCAGGACAAAACCCTCAAATCAGAGTAATATACTGACTTTGTCCAACAAAAGGAACTGCTGAATGGGTCAAATTATTATATCAGATTATTTTTAGGTCAATCTGCCACTTTTTTAAGTTTCCATCTCCCAGGGATAAATCTATATAAGGCCAGGTTTTAACTCTAGTTGAGCAGGAAGAGCAAAGAACAACATTCTTCCTTATTCCAAAGACACTTCAGTCTAATGGGTAACTGGGTGGTGAAGTGGATACAGTACTGGCCCTTGAGTCTGGAGGACTTGAGTTCAAATCCAGTCTCAGATACTTACTAGTTATGTGACCCTGAGTAAGCCACTTAACCATGTTTTCCTCAATTTTCTCATCTGTCTAATGAGCCGGAGAAGGAAATGGCAAACTACTCCAGTATTTCCTCCAAGCAAACCTCCAAAACAGGGTCACAGAGAGTTAGGCATAACCGAAGCAACAGTGTTTAATAATTCCTTGTGTCTACCTTCTAGTTTTTTCACTTGCCAGATTGGAGGTTCAACTTTTTTGGGGTTAATGACCCCCTGGGCAGTCTGGTAAAGCCTATAGGCCCTGCTCAAGTTATGCTTTTAAATAATTAAACGAAATGCTAAATATCAATTTGAGGTTAATGGAAATAAAAGATGCTATATTTTCCCCAAGTTCATTGACCTCCTGAAAGTTTTTTAGTCTTCAGGTTAAAAAGCCACATCCTAGATTGTAACTCACTGAAGGAAGAACCATGATTATCTAAATCACTCTCTTTGCCACTTTAGTATTCCAAGTCATTTGGGAGCTCATCATTGTGCCAAGGCTCCCTCCAACAGTGTAGACTACCTACCTATACTATCCATTATTCTTCATTTGCTTACCACAGGGCTTCATTCAATGAGCCAGAGATTGTTTTCCCTTTCTCTTGACAATTCATGGGGATCAATAAGGCCTGTTAGTTAAGTTACAGAGATAGATATGGACTATCTACCAGTTATCTCTTATTCTTGTCCCACAATCTGCCCTCTTTATCAATCACACATTTGGGAGCATCTTTTATATGAGAGCTCTTTCATAATTCCTTGTTCTTAATGGGCCACACTAGCTTAATGTTCAGCCCTCCCAGTTAACATATTTTGGGAAGTGACTGCTGTGAAGGGGCCACTCCCACCAAGTGCCAACCAACTGCCATATACAAGCCAGCCTAGCTGAGGCGAAGGGGGAGAGAGATAGATGGCATCTTGACAACTATCTCCCCCAAGACCTCAAATGAGTCACCCTACACCCAAAAACCTGGGGTAAAGCTCACATCACTGCTTCTAGCTTGGTCCCTGCCAATCACTGAAAGGCAAAAATCAAATTCACAGGAAAAGAGGCCCACAGTCCTCATCAGAACTAGCAACAACTGCTGACAACTGTTTCCAGCAGGCTGAGATAGGCACAAAAGCTCTGGGGGTGGAGAAGTTCCCCAGACCACCTGTCCTGTTGCTAAACCAGCTCCCACAGCCATCACTGGGGAAACAATTCCTGTGAAGAAGGGATCTCCCATCCCCACCAGCTGTCGGCCACCTGCTTCCAGTAGGGCAGCAAGCCAACTCGACTGAACATCGAGGCCCCCTGAGGAAGAGACAGAAGGCAGCACGGGCGAAGCAAGTCAAACCACTTTGACTGCCACTTCCTTCAGATTCCTATAGATAGAGCCCAAGATCCTGAACTCAAGTGCTTTGGGAACAATAATTCTTCCACCCCAGAGGCTGCAACCATCATCCCAAGAAGCGGCCTCTTTGGAGATGCAACCTGGTGACTAGCTGTAGGTGCTAAGATCACAGCCACTGAGGTCCCAGGAAGAAAACCCTTGTCACCATGTCCTTGGTCCTGTCACAGGGTTCAGCATCAGAAGCCTAGCTGATGTCATCAGTGGAAATTAGATTAAGGAAGAGGCATCAGCATCTGCTTTGAATAAGGCCTGGGGGATCTTTCTGTCTTGAGGTTGTCTCTCCCCTTAGAATGTGAACTTCTTGATCATTGTACACTTTCTTTTTCTTTTCTTTTCTTTTCTTTTCTTTTCTTTTCTTCTGTTCTGTTCTGCTCTGTTCTGTTCTCTTCTCTTCTCTTCTCTTCTCTTCTCTTCTCTTCTCTTCTCTTCTCTTCTCTTCTCTTCTCTTCTCTTCTCTTTTTTCTTTACAGTTTTTGCAAGGCAAACAGGGTTAAGTGGCTTGCCCAAGGCCACACAGCTAGGTAATTATTAAGTGTCTGAGACCAAATTTGAACTCAGGTACTCCTGACTCCAGGACTGGTGCTCTATCCACTGAGCCCCTGATCATTGTACACTTTAAAAGCAACATTATATGGTGATCAATTATGATAGCTCTTTTCAGCAAAGAAATGATCGAAGGCAGTTCTAAAAGACTTGTGATTGGGGCAGCTAGGTGGTGCAGTAGATAGAGCACCTGCCCTGGATTCAGGAGGACAGGAGTTCAAATATCACTTCAGATACTTTAATAATTGCCTAGCTCTGTGGCCTCGGGCAAGCCACTTAATCCAATTACCTAAAATAAAATAAAAGACTTGTGATGGAAAATGCCATCCACATCCAAAGAACAATAGAACTTGAATGCAGACCAAAACATAGTATTTTCACTTTCCAAAACTTGTGTTTTTCCTTCTTATCTTTTTCCCCTTTTGCTCTGATTCTTCTTTCACAACATGACTTACATAGAAATATGTTTACCATGATTGCACATATATACCTTATATATATAAGGAACTGAGGCAAACAGGGATAAGTAACTTATCCAAGGACATACAGCTAGTAAGAGGCTATGGGTGGATTTTAATTCAGGTCTTACTTACTGACTCAAGGTCCAGTGCTCTAAACACTGTACCACTAAACATTAATAATGATGATCATGATGATCGATGGCATGTATGTAGTATTTTAAGGTTTTCAAAATCATTTGATCCTATTTGCTATTATGGGGATGGGGAGGGAAGGAAGGTAGAAAAATCTAAAATCAAAAACAAAAAATGAATATTAATGCAAAAAATAAAATAAAAAATAATAAAAAAGAGAATGTGAGCTCCTTGAGGGCAGGGATAGTCTTCCTTTTTTATTTGTATCTCCAGCACTTTGCACATGGTAGGAACTTGACACTATTCATTTGTTCATTCATTCATGTTTTTTCAATTGCTTTTTGAGTGATTCTCATTTCCCACTCTTCAGGAAGAGAATACCAGAGGATTTTAGTCATATAGACAAGAACCAAGGATGGATGCTGGCCTAAAAAGGATAGACCTTTGTTTCAAGGAAAGCCTGGTGGTTATTGAAAGGTCTTTTCAATTTCCCAAAGGCAATTCATTCCTCTTTCCTCCACCTGTTCAATTCTAAAGGTTATTCCTAGGGGTCGCTGGGCTGGGGAGAGATCTGAACACAAATAAGACAAAATCTCTCAAGAATCTTATGGCCTGGTAGATTTGGTGTAGATTTCCCCCATACCTGGGATGAAAGTCGTCCTTAGCTCTACCTGTTGAAATCTTTTTTGCAAATGCCACCTCCTCAAGGAAGTCTCAGATTCGCCTGAGCTGAAATGAGCCCTATTCCTCATACATTCTTTGACTACTCTATCTAGAGCTCCTTTGGTCTTCATAGCATTCTATGTTATATCCTGTCTGGGTGGGAGAGACTACTTAAAGTGATGTAGTGCATGAAAGGGATGATCTTGAGGTCAAGTTCTTTGCTGTTTAATATTTTCTCTCCCAAAGACTTAAAAGAGGGGTGGCTGGGTGGCACAGTGGATAGAGCACTGGCCCTGGAGTCAGGAGTACCTGAGTTCAAATCTGGCCTCAGACACTTAATAATTACCTAGCTGTGTGGCCTTGGGCAAGCCACTTAACCCCATTGCCTTGCAAAAACCAAAAAGAATGCACATAAACATCTGCTCCTGGACTTTGGAGTCCAGACTTCTACACTATGACTTTCAATCTGATGTTGGGTTGTGAATATTGGGCTATATTCAGGAATTTTCCAAAGCATAGAACATCTGGTCCAGGTCCATGCAGTGTGTAAATGAAAATATTATAACCACAGTCTATTTGTGGAGTAAGATCAAGGATTAAAGGATCTAGAGAGGCACAGACTGGAGAGAGGACTTAAGGAGGATATGAGAGCTGCATTCAAGTATCTGAAGGGTTATCCTGTGATGAAAAACTTAACTTTGCTCTACTTTGCCTCAGGGGGCAGAAGTAGGAGTAAATATTGAGAAGTACAAAAAAGATTTTATTTCTATGACTAAAAAAATGTAAAATATTAAATGATTTAGAATTATAAGGTAGCTTAGTGATCAGCCAATCCAACCTTCTCCCCTTTGGGGTATCAAATGGTTTTGCAAACCTTAAGGTACTATATATGCTGCTTATCATCATGATCATCATTATTATAATTTTTTTTTTAGTTTTTGCAAGGCAATGGGGTTAAGTGGCTTGCCCAAGACTCCAGGGCTGGTGCTCTATTCACTGCACCACCTAGCCACCCCTATTTATGTGCATTTTTAAGGTTTTGCAAATGTTTCATATTTTAAAAGTATATTTATTTTATTTGTATTTTAATCTTTCCCTCCGACTCCCTTAAAAATGAACATAAACATGTTTATGCATAAACATGCATAGTCCAGCCAAACAAATTCCCACATTGCCCCTGCCTGAAAATGAATCAACGAATGGGCAAATTATTAAGTGCTTACAGAACCGCATTGGGGGGGGGGTTACAATTAGACAAGCAAGAGTTCCTATTGGATTCCTTCCAAAGGTCAGCTGGAAAAATCCTATGATCCTTAGAGTGGAGCAGTGAAGCAGAGTCAGATCTCTACTTTAATGTAATTTTTACGGATACAATCATATCAGTTTCTGATGCTGAACCATCTGGGTGTGTGGAGGACTTTGGAGACAAGAACTTTCCATTGTGGGTCTCCAGGAGTTGTGGCACTGCCCAGGATGATGGCTGAGGGCCCTGGATGGGAATCATTGCCTTTCCCCAGGCTCTTGGGCTCAGAGGGTCCTAGGCTGCCTCCATCTTTCTCGGGGTGAGATGCGTCTCCAATCCTTTGGAGGCCTGGGTTTTTTTTTTTTATTGCATTGACCAGAGTTCCCAAGGCTTCAGGTAGCATGATGCTTTCATTGGATCCACCCTGTGAAATAGCTGCTATTATTATATTTATTTCACAGAGAGGGGAAACTGAGGCTGAGAGGTTTAGTCCCTTGGTCAGATCCAGAATTCGAACCCACTGTTCCCATCTCCAAGCCCTGAATCCCTCTGAGCCCAAGAAAACCTAGAGAAGGGCGGGGGAAGGGGAAGAGGAGCGGTTGCCAAGGCAACAGCTATCCTCAGCACCAGCTCCGGCGATTCTTGCCCAATCCCAGCCTGGAGGGGGCGGAGCTAGAGACTCCGTCTCCATAGCAACGTCCCGCTTGGCTCTCCCTCCCAGCGCATTCACATGACGTAGCCTCTTGCGGGAATGGTCGCGCTTTTATGACGTAAGACCTACGTCAGCTCCCTCTGTGTCTGGAAAAATGAGCAGGTGGAAGGAAACCTGGGGGATGTGCGACATTGCGCATGTGCAGGACTCCAGTTGGCGCATGTGCAGTGGAAGCCTCCTAGAAGTCTTGGTCTTGCCACAAGTGGGTCTTGGGGTCCTCAAGGACTCCCTCCTCTTTTTCTATTGACTTTTAAATATTTATTCTAGAGCTAAAGGACTTGGAGAGTCCCAAAGAGAACTCCAAATAGCAACTCCTCCAGGCTTCCCCCAGTTCCCTTTCCATTGGGGAAACTGAGGTTGCTGTGTTTCTGGTGGTCATTCATTAAATTCAAGCTTAGAGCTGGGGAAGGGGCTCTGGTCCAAGGGAAACAACTTTTATTTTTGCTGTACTGGACCCCACTTTGGCAAACTGGGAAGCCTATGGACCCTTTCTCTGAAAAAAATTTTATTTTTTAATTTTATTTTTTTAGGGTTTTTTTTTTTTGCAAGCAATGGGGTTAAGTGGCTTGCCCAAGGCCACACAACTAGGCAATTATTAAGCATCTGAAGTCAGATTTTAACTCAGGTCCTCCTGATTCCAGGGCCGGTGCTCTATCCACCGTGCCACCTAGCTGCCCCTGAACAAATTTTTAAATGGACAAAATAAGATACATAGGGTGTGTGGTTGCCAATTTTTTCAAGATCATTTCACAAAAAAGGAAACTAAGGCAAACAGGGTGAAGTGACTTGTCTAAGTAACATAGCTAGCAAGGGACTGAAGCTGGATGATGAATCTGACTCCAAACTGGGTAGCAAAATTGTGCTACTTAACTGCCCTCTATTCCTGAATATTCCTTAAAAACTTAAATGCTTATTGATTGATCAATTTATTGACTGCTTCTGAGTTTCCTAGCTGTATGACTCTGAATAAGTTGCTTAAGCTGATCTTCCAGGAGGGTGTATATACCTCAAAGTTAAGTATATATACTTATGGGGTAGTTGTGAGGAAAAGTTTTTAAAGCAAAAGGTGAATGTGTATTTTAATTAAAACTGGGCAACTCATGCTCTACTGGCATTCTTATAATATCAAGAGATTATGTTAAGAATTGGATAAACCTAGGGGCGGCTGGGTGGCGCAGTAGATAGAGTACCGACCCTGGAGTCAGGAGTACCTGAGTTCAAATTCGGCCTCAGACACTTAATAATAATTACCTAGCTGTGTGGCCTTGGGCAAGCCACTTAACCCCATTTGCCTTGCAAAAGCATAAAAACAAAAGAATTGTATAAACCCCCTGTTTATGAGTACAAACAATAAGATTCCTTTAGAATGGGGTTTGCCATAATAATATTTAACACTTACATAGTAGCTTAAAGTTTGCAAAGTGCTTTTGCATACATTACTTCATTTGAGACTCTCAGGAACCTTATGAACTAAGTTGTATTATTATTCCTATTTTGCAGATGAGAAAACTGAGATCACCCAGCTTTGTTGGTATTGAGTTGGTATTGAGTTTGAACTTGGATTTTGGTGATTTCAAGTTCAGCATTCTCTCCACTGTATCACATTTCCTCTCTGATTCTAAGAAGTTTGTATATTGGAAAGCATCCCCAAGTAGAATTGATCCTGTCTGAGTTATTGAAGCACAATTTAAGACTTGGCTTCTTTGACATCATTGGAGGCAAGAACTATTTCCACATAATGGAATAAGCTGAGTCTCTGAAGCTTTCTCTTAGAAGATGTCAAAGGTCTTGTTTTTAAAAATTCTTTTAAAAGCTGTTTTAGAATGAAGTCTCTTAAAATGTCTTATATACTTTTGGGGGGGCCTTCTTCCAAAAGACAAACAAAACCTAATTTCTTTTCTTAATTTTAGCATCATCTGGGACAAAATCCATTAAACCCATCGAATTGACCTCAGTTTCCTCTTCTCTAGGATGAAAAATTTGGAATGACTCACCTCTGAGGTCCTTTCTGATTCTAGATCCTATGAGCATTTATTTTGAACCTTCACTGTGTAGGGATATTATGATGTCCTCCTGGACTAGGTAGTATTTTTTTTAAGCATATTAAATATTTGGAGAGACAGAGAGAGAGACAGAGAGAGAGAGAGAGAGAGAGAGAGAGAGAGAGAGAGAGAGAGAGACTGACAGAGTTAGTGTCAGACAGATAGAGATAGAGACACAGAGACAGAGACACACACACACAGAGGCAGAAAGACAGAGAGGGAGGGAGTAGTAAATAGAAAACTAGTCTCAGAATGAGGCAGACCCTGGGTTCAAGTCCTGCCTCTGACATACTGAATGTATGACCTTGGGTCAAACACTAAAAGCATGCAGGCAACTTTTGTAGATTGCAAATTGGAAAGAAGCTGCTGATCTGCTTTGGTGATGGGGGTTCCCTCCACCTATGACATGAGAGACCTTTAAAAAAACCTGCTGAAGTATGCAGTTATACTAAATGACATTACACTTAAATAACAGCTCTGGTTTGAGTGGTTTTTTTTTTAAATTTCTTGTGTCTGTTGTGTATGGTTTTCAACATCCCCTCTCTGTGACATTCAGCTCTCCTTGTGGTTGTCCCTGCCTTTAAATAACTCTCTGTGCCCTGCCTCCTACCTTCTAATTTGCTGGCAAGTCACTTAGTTTGCCTCAGTTTCCTCATCTTTAAAATGAGTTGGAGCAGGAAATGGCAAATCACTTCAGCATCTTTGCCAAGAAAACACCAAATGGGGATCACAGAGTCAGACTTGACTGAAAAAGACTAAACAAAGTAAAAAATAAATATAAAATATAAAAAGTTAAACCATTATTTAGCTCCATTTCTAAAATAAGAACAAATCAAATCTGAGTGGGGGCCCAAGGTTCAGAGGCTTGAGCACATAAACTTTGTCATCTTTTCTCCTCATTAATAAATATTTTGTTGACTTTTTTGTTTTTGATGTCACAATCATTCCCTAATAAATCCTTCCTTAACATCAAATCACCTCCTTTATCATGAAGGAAAACAGTTAAGCAGAATTTATAAAGAGACTGAGTGGTTGTGACACTTGGCTTTTTGGTTATTTTTGCAAGGCAAAGGGGTTAAATGACTTGCTCAAGGTCACACGCTAGGCAATTATTAAGTATCTGAGGTCAGATTTGAACTCAGGTCCTTCTGGGTCCAGGGCAGTGTTCTATCCACTGCACAACCTAGCTGCCCTGGCTTTTTTGGTTTTTTTTGTGAGGCAATAGGGTTAAGTGGCTTGCCCAAGGTCACACAGATAGTAAATATCAAGTGTCTGAGGTCACATTTGAACTCAGATCCTCCTGACTCCAGGACAAGTGTGTTATCCATGGCACCACCTAGCTGCTCCCTTTGTGATATTTGGCACCTGTAGCCCACCATCTCTCTGCTAAGAAGAGAAGACATCATCATCCATCTCCTAGGTGTTAGCTATTTTGTCTGTTCAAATGTCTTATTCATACTTCTCTCTCAATATTCTGGATAGCTGAGATTGTTGGGCATATTTCCTATGGATTAGTGAGGGTTTAATGCACTCTCTCCTTGACTGCCGGCTGATTTTTCTGGAGCCTACACTTTAAATCTCTAATGATCTTTCACCGGATTTTGAGAATTGAAACTAAAACAACAAAGCTGTTTTGTAAGCCTCCTTTCACCCACTTTTGCAAGCGGTAAACTCCATTAGGGTAACATGAGCAGCCCTCTGACCCATGGACAGCATCTCTGGTCATCCACCCAAATTGCTTTAAAAACACATCTTGGCTGGAGGCTGGTACCTTGCCCGAGGGCCTGTCCCTGGATTAAATGACAGTCCCCACAAACCCCAAAATATGAAAACCAACTGATTCTAAAAGAAGAAAGAACACCACCACAACCCTTCCTTCAATTGTGCGGAGATGGGCGAGGAAACACAGGGACCGTGCTGAAGGGTGGCCTAGGAGGGCTGGCTCAGACACCAGCGGGGCTGTCTGGGTGGTGGTTCAGACTCGGCCTTGGCCGGGGGATCTGTGGTGTCTGGGCTCCTCTGTCACCACGAGGCCCGTGGTTTCCAGCCCCGTCTGCCCCCCATGTCCCGGCGAACAACAATGGGAGAGAAAAACGCACGTCCGCAGGCAGCCTACAGAGGAAGCCGAGCCCCAGATGTGCAGGGCTTCCCGTCTGATGCTGCCACAGCTGGGGCAGCCCTGTGGTTGTGGTTAGTCTCTGTCTGGCTCGTGTGAGAGAGGCGAGAGAGGCTCTTACTGGAAACCTTCCTCCCTTCCTTCCCCACCCCCCTGGTTCTCTGATCAGTCGCATTGATACCTGCTGGGGCCGAGATTGACTGAAACCCACAGACCTTGGCTTCTCCCAGACTGCCCTCTGTTCCCAGGGCTAGTCCTGCCCCCCGCCCCAGTCCTCTTGAACTGGTCTTTGAAAAAATGGGCTAGTGTCATTTCTAGCCAGCTAGTCCATCCCTCTCAACTTAGAGATGAGGAAACTGAGACACTTTGGAAGGATAAACTAATTGCCCAAGATCACACAGGTAGTGTATGCATACATACATACTTGCAGAGGTAAGATTTGAATCCAGGTCCTCCGCCCCCTGAAGCAGTAAGTGCTCTTTTCTCTGGACCTCCTTGCCTCCAAAGGCTGATGGTTGGGTGCCACTCCTCTCTAAGGAAGAGGGTTATGTTATTCATTTCAGTAATTCAATTATTTTATGTGTAATGGAAGGACGCCTCCTGGAAGGAGAATGACTCCGTGTTTGGTGAGTTAGACATGGACAAAGTCTCCATTCTATGGGGACAGCATTGTATGGTGAAGAGAGAGCTGGCCTCAGATCCAGGGAGACCTGGGTTCAAATCCTGTCTCTGATATATAATGTCTGTAGGACCCTAGACAGGTCACTAAACCCCTCAGAGCTCTAGGCATCTCTAAAAATAGAAGTTATCCTGAGTTAGTAGAAGGCTATTTCCTTAATTGGGAGATGCTTAATTCAGTGAAATCACAGATCCAGGCTCTAATGCCTAAGGTCAAGGCACAAAAGCAAAACTAAAACAGTCCCTGCCCTTGGGGAACTCAGTCTCCAGGGGGGGTACAATGTATGCAGACAAGGACAGACTTCTACTATGTATCCATTTAAATGTCATATCCAGCAACAAAATTCTTTTCTTGAAGACAGGGGCTCTTTTCCTCCTCTCCTCTCTCTACCTCTTCCCTTTTTTCCTTTTTTCTCTCCTCTCCTTTCTCTCCTCTCTCCTCTCTCTCTCTCTCTCTCTCTCTCTCTCTCTCTCTCTCTCTCTCTCTCTGTCTGTCTGTCTCTCTCTGTCTCTCTCTCTCTTTCACTTTCTCTATTTCCAATCTCTGTCTCGCTGTCTTTCTCTTTCTGTCTCTCTTATCTCTGCCTCACCCTCTTTCTCTCTGTCTTGTTATTTAGGTATCCATTGAAATGCCCTATCCACCAATAGAACATCTGTTTTCTTTCCTTCTCTCTTCTCTCTTCTCTCTCTCTCTCTCTCTCTCTCTCTCTCTCTCTCTCTCTCTCTCTCTCTCTCCTTTCTCCCTCTTTCTTGGTCCCAGTATTTAGGTATTAATTAAAATTCCACATCCCTCAATAGAACATAATCTATTTGAAGGAAGGGTCTTTCTAATTTCTTCCTCTGTCCCTTTCTCTTCTCTCTCACCTTGTTTGTCTTCTATTTTCTTTCTTTCTCTCCTTTCTTCTCTCTCATTCCCCCTTTATCTTGCTATTTAGGTATCCATTGAAATGCCCTCTCCACCAATAGATTCCTATTTGAAGGCAGGGACTTTCTATTTTTTTCTCTCCTCTCTCACTTTCTCTCTCTTCTATTTTCTTTCCTTCTCTCATTCTGTCTCTCTTCTCTCTCTCTCCCATATCTTCTCTGTCTTTCTTTCTCCTTCTCTCTTCCTCTCAGCATTTAGATATCCATTAAAATGCCATATCTATCCATCCATCCATCCATACATGGAACATACTCTTCTTGAAGACAGGGACTGTTTTCTTTTTATCTTTAAACTCCCAGTGCCCAGCACAGTGCTGGCACATAATGGGTGCTTGTTGAATTGACTGGAATTCCTCTTCTGAAAACTGTGTAGCATTCTTTAAGATGTGCAGAAGAGAAAGACTCAAAAGTGAGCAAAACAAGACAAACAAACAGCAAAAATACAAACCGCTTGTCCCAGAATACTTGCCAACCCCAGGGAAAAAGGAGAATCAATGGAAGCTTTTGTGTGGAGGGAACAGTGCAAATAGGCAGTGTTGATCAGGGAGCTGGCAGAAGAAGGGCCTCCAGACTGGGAGGACAAGCCAGTGGGTTTTCTGGCTTCCCTTCCTCTCCATGCAGTCTGCCTATACATAACTACCTAGGTTAGGCTCTGCTTTCATGGGTGATGGGTGGCAAGCAGCTCAGGGCCAGTCCTGGCCCTCTGGAGTATGACTTCTGATCTGATCGGCTCTCCTTTCTCATCATTTTCTCATCTTGTTTTGCTATCCTCCTTCTCCCACGATGCCCAGAACCTGGCCTGAGTAGCCAGGAGCTATTACTGATGCTGTCTTTGGGCTTCCTCCCATTCACTCCATATGTATTTTGAATATTCCTGCTTATTTACATGTGCTCTCCCCCGTTAGAATGCAAGCTCCTTGAGAGCAAGGACTGACTTTGCCTTTCTTTGCATCTCCAGGGTTTGACACATAGTAGGTGTTTAATAAGTGTTTGTTGCCTAAGTGACGATACATTGGAGAATATCCAGAGGAGGGCAACTGTTCCTTGTCTTGAATTCATACCATATAAGGATCAATTGATGGACTTGGAATGGGCAGGTTTCCCAGGTCCCTGAGAATGTTTAGTCTAGACAGGAGAGGACATAGGGGGAACATGAAACCTGTCTTCAAGGATTTGAAAGGCAATCATTTGGAAGGGGGATCAGATGTCCTGCTTGTCCTCAGAGAACAAAATTGAGAGAAAAAATAATAATTGTCAATAAACACAGATAGATATACACATACAATATATGCATCTACATATAAATTAATATATAAACATTTATAGCACAATTAGGCTTTATAAATTATTTGATCCTCACAAAGCCCCTGGTAGGTAGGTATTTTTATTACCCCCCCCCCCATTTTACAGATAGAGAAATGGTGGCAAATAGCAGTGAAATGACTTGCCCAAGGTCACACAATGAGTAAGATGTTATTGATTCAACTAAGATTTTTGCCATTACATCCACTGGGTGAAGATGTGATCACAGATTCAGAGATGGAATGGACCTGAGGGTAATTCACCATATTTGCAGCATCTTTCTATCTTATTGAACTGTTATGAAGAAAATGCTTTTTAAACTTCCAAGTGCAAAATGATTTGTTTATGTTTTTTTCCTGGAACTGACTGGTGGACACTTGGATTAGTGTCCTGGGAGCATCCTGAATTGATGTTCAGGGGCAGGGAATATCTCATTTTTGTTTTCAGATCCCCAGCTAACTTCTTGCATGATTTCTAAATGTCTGTTAGTTGGTTGATTGGTGGTGATTGTGAAGAAAGATAATGAAGACTCTGAGTGCCTATATGTCATACTGATGGAATTGCCATTAGGAAGATCTGGGTTCAAATTCTACCTTTGACATTTCCAAGCTGTGTGTTCCTGGGGAAGCCTTTAACCTTAATTATCTTATCTATAAAATAAGGAAGCTGGACCCTTCTATCTCTATGATTCTATGATCCTTAGTGTGACCATGGATAAATAATTTCATTTTCTTGAGTCTCATTTTCTTCCTCTAGAAAATGGGTATAACAGTATTTGAAGCATTCATTCCACAGGATTGCTATGAGATGCAAATGAGGTAATACATTTTAAAACCCTGCAAACTTTTAAAGGACCTCATATATTTTTATTATGGCTTTTCATCAGCACTGTTCCAATACAAATTAGGACAAAAGGCATGAAAGAATGTACTGGGTGAATTTCTAGTAGCTGGCGGGGGAGGCAGCTGGTAGAGTGAGGAGCATGCTGACTTGGGAGTGAGAGGGTCTGAGTTCAAATCCCAATTCTGCTATGTATTGATTAGCAGCCCTTAGCCAAATTCTCTGATCTCTCTGAGTTTTGTTTTCTTCATCTGTAAAAGGGATATAGATTGCAACAAGGACCCTCACAGAGCCTTCCTTGTGGAGTTATTGGGAAGAAAGGACTTTGCAAAATCTAGAAAAATGACAGGTATATGAAATGCCTTCCTGTGTCATGGGATTAACTCTGGGGTCTTAGAAGTGTTACCAGTCAAACTCTGGCCTGGTTGTCAACAGGACTGTGGTGACAACTAGTGTCTGCTGTCTGAGGACCACCCTTGCTAAACTGAGAAGTTTATCACCAGAAGACTGGCTGCCATGGGATACATTTTTTTTGGCTGTGGCCACCCATAATTATTATGATTGGCCCCAAATCCCAGCTCTGAAGACTCAGAGATGGAAATCTATCAGACAGAGGAGGTTTCCTCTCTGAACAGTCTCTCTTAAGCTCTGTATATTCTAACCGATTTAAGAAAATGCCTCAGATCCCCAGTCTCCTGGGCGGAGTGGGGGCTTCTGTCTGAGGGTTTCTAAAAAATCTTTTCTTTCTCGTCCCCTCTCTGCCAAAATAGGTCATGTCCTTTGTTAAACTAGGGCAGAGTAGGCTGTGTAGACTGCCTCAGATGTTAATAACTAGCATCTAAGCTTTGCTAATCACTTTGCACATTATCCTGTTCTATGCTCACAACAACCCTGATTAATGAGGAGACTGAGGAATCCTGAGGTTAAGTAACTCACTCATAGTCACAGAGCTAGTAGGTGTCTGAGGTTGCATTTGAACTCAGGTCTTCCTGACTCCAAATCCTCTATCTACTTCACCATCTTATACTCCCAAGAAAATATCTAGCAAATATGGAGAAACAAATAGGCTCATTCATTGCTGGTGGAATTGCAAACTTATGGTTTTAGTTTTTAGAGCAGCACAGAACAAAGTAAAAACTATAGCCATATAGTCATATCCTGGAACCCAACAATTCTATTTTGGGGAATGCACCTCAAATTTATTATTGAAAAAAGATAAACCACACAAAAAAGAGTTCTCTGTAAAAAAGATTTTTGTAGCAGCATCTTTGCCTTTGTATTTTTTTCTCTCCAGTAAAATTAGAAGCTCCTTGAGGGTAGTGATTATTTCATTCTTTGTATTTGTATTCCCACCACCTTGCCCAGTGCCTGGGACACAGTAAGGAGTTAATAAATTATTCATGAAGGATTGATTGGTGGTTGGTTTTCTTGACTTCTGGAATTAATTTTTTTTGCAAGGCAATAGGGTTAAGTGACTTGTCCAAGGTCACACACCCAAGTAATTATTAAATATCTGAGGTAGGATCTGAATTCCAGGGCCAGGGCTCTATCCACTGTGCCACCTAGTTACCCCTGGTATTAACTTTTTTTTTTTTTTTTAGTTTTTGCAAGGCAATGGGGTTAAGTGGCTTGCCCAAAGCCACATGGCTAGGTAATTATTAAGTGTCTGAGGTCAGATTTGAACTCAGGTACTCCTGACTCCAAGGCCAGTGATCTATCTACTGCGGCACCTAGCCACCCCGGTATTAACTTTTAAAGAAGACAGTTTTTAATAGAAAAGAGAACACTCAACTAGAAGGGTGGGTGACAGTTGCACAGA
Source organism: Macrotis lagotis (assembly GCF_037893015.1). Lineage (NCBI taxonomy): Eukaryota > Metazoa > Chordata > Mammalia > Peramelemorphia > Peramelidae > Macrotis > Macrotis lagotis. Next base: position 884,288,832 of record NC_133658.1, read on the forward strand.
AGATCTGCAACTCCAGACTACCATTTCCTAGAGTTAATCTTCCCAGTTGCTCCATTCATTGGCTCATGAGTTGGAAATGACCTCCAAGATTATCTGGGCCAACACCTTTATTTAACAGATGAGGAAACAGTTGAGAAAAGACCTGATTTGCTCAAGGTGACATAGGTAAGGAGGTAGCTGAGCCCATATTCCCTGGCTCCACATTCAGTGTTCTTTTCATTCTGCCATTATTCAAACAGTTGGAGAGGTTGAAGAACAACCAGAACTTCTCCCAAAATGGAGATTGTTGGAACGGAAAGTCAGCAATTTAGGGCCATGATTTCATTGGAACCCACAGCTTGGGAACTTGCCTGAAGAGACCTTTCATTCCTAGAGGGTTGGTGAGCAGTCTTCATGTATTTATTTAACCTCAAGACAAGCCATAGGTTCTTCATTTCTGAGCCACTCCAAGAGTGTTGGCTGGAATATGCTTAAAACCACGGGTCTTGGTTGCTGGAATGACCCAGACAGAATCCAGTTGTATTTAGGAAGTATTCTAGTTTTCGATAGACCATAATCAGCAATGGTGGAGAAGAGGTTGACTGTGGTCTAGTCATAAAAGTGAGGGTGCTTGGTTAGCCCTGGCTTGGCAGAGCTCCAATACTGCAGGGTTGTTGCTTGCATACATATTCCCATAGACAAAAAATTATCAATTGTTCAGCTTGGTGGTATTGAGATTCTGTATTTTAAGGAAAGCAGCACAGGACCATATTTAAAGTTTTTCTAGAGTGGTGATGATATCTGCCAGGACTTGTGTTCCATTAGCAGAATGCTAACTAAGACTGCAGGACCAGCTCCATGCCACAAGGAGGCACTAGACAAAATTTTGTAGAGTATATTCACTGTAGGACATAATTTAATACAGCCTTGCAGAGAAGCAAAAAAAAAAAAATCCCATAAAACAAAAACAAAAAAACCCCCCAAAACAGCACCAGTCCATGAACATTTTGTCTTTGTTGCTTTTATTAGCCAGTCAATCAGTCAATGAATAAACATTTATTAAGTACCGACTATCTGTAAACACGGGGGACACAAAAAAAGCCAAAGGATAATCCCTGCCCTCTAGGACCTTACAGTCTACTGAGAGAGACAGTAAGTTAACAACTATGTACAATCTTGATAGAGACAGGATGAATTGGAGTTAATTAATGGAGAGAAAACACTGGGATGAAGAATGATTGGGAAGACTTCCTGTAAAATAGGGACTGGAATGTCCAGTCTATGGGCTATATAAGGTCAGCAAGGCAACTACAAATAAGACACGAGGTTTAATAAATTTAGAAGCCTTTTAGTGGTGAATTAATTAAAGGTTTGAAAAAATTTAGCAGGCTAATTTTTAAATTGATAATTTCATATGGTTCATGAATGATATTATAAATATTCAAATGACCCTTGGCAGAAAAGAGATTCCCCATCCCTGCTGTAGAAGGTAGGATTTTACCCAGGATTTGAAGGAAGCCAGGAAAGCTAGGAGACAGAGATGGGGATGGAGGGCCTTCCAGGAATAGGAGAGAGTCAGTAAAAATAGCTGGGGTCAGGAGGTGATCTTGTTGGGTGAACAGAAGTTCAGTGTCAATAGATCTCAAAGTAGGGGATGGGGTGTGGAAGGTGTAAGAAGGCTGGATAAGTAGAAATGGGCCTGGTCATGGAGAGCTTTAAAATCCAGAGAATTTTATATTTGATCCAGGGATGAATAAAAAGCCTCCTGGCTGACTTGTCAGATCTGTGCTTCAGGAAGAACATTTTGACAACTGAATGGAGGATAAATTGGATTGGGGAGAGACGTGAGGCAGGCAGACCCACCAGTAGTTATTGCAATAATACAGATATGATCTAAAAGGGGCAGATCAAGATGGTAGCCTTGTCAGTGGAGAGGAGGGGACATATAGGTAGAAGGTGGAAATGACAAAACTTGGCAACAGATTGGCTATGGGGAATGGGAAAGGGTAAGAGAGAATGAGGAATTGAACACAGCTGATATTGTGAGTCTGAGTCATATGAGATTATGATAGAGAGAGATGATAGTACTCTTTATAAATAGAGGAAAGTTAGGAATAGTGAGTGTTGAATGGGAAGAAAGATAGGACTCAGTAAATTTAAGATGTTTATGAACATCCAGTTCAAAATATCTATGAGGCAGTTGAAGATGTTTTGTGTCCCCTCTAGTCTGTCTAGTATCTGGTATAGAGTTATCAATCCATACACATTTATTAAGTGCTTACTAAGTTCATCCTTGTGCTAAACCCTGGGAATATAGAGGCAAAAGATAGTCCCAGCCCTCCAAAAGCTTATAATCTAATATGGGAGATAATATACAAAGACATATAAAGCAAGCTATATAAGATATTTGTATGTAAATACACACACATATGTCTGAAATGAAGGCACTAGAATTCAGAAGGGTTGGGAAAGGTTTCTTGTAAAAGGTGGGACTTAATAAATGCTTGATTAATTGAATTTTCTATTGTCTCCTCCCTACTCCCTTCAAGTGCTAGGTCAATGTCAGCCACTATCATTGTTGATCTTTGGGGTTGTCTTTTCCATTTCAAATTCTTCAGATGTGTAAGAACTAACAAAACCAAAGACCCTCCAAAAGACCACATCCTCTGTCGCCCCTAGTACTTGGTACAATGCGCAATATGCAATGGGTGGCATGTTAAAAGTTCCTCAGAGACCATTTAGTCCTCATTTTACAGATCAAGAAATACAGGTTCAGGGTCATATAGTGAACATGATGGTTAAGATTTGAAATCGAGTCCTCTGATTATGAGCTGGAGAGTCCACTGAATGATTTAATCATATGATCATTAACTGAGATCTGGATATCATCAACGTCCAGCCTCTTCATTTCAGAGATGAAGAAATGGAGACACAGCCATGGAATGATTTACCCAGAATCACTCACCTAGCAAATGTCTGAGGCTGAATTGAACTCAGATTTTCCTAATTCCAAGTTAAGAAATTCATTCACTAAGTCTCATAGCTGCCCCATCTGTCTGGGTCTTACAAAATTCAATTCAATTCAAAACATTTTTTACATGCTTATCCTTTACAGATTCTGTGCTAGGCCCTGGAGATTAAAAAAAACAAATAAGTTATTAAAGTTGCTTCTCTGAAAGGAATTTGCATTCTTCTGGGTAGGAGTGAATACCACATTTAGGCAAATATTTACAAATTAATTTTGAGAGGGAGATAATGCTAATAATTGGAGAGAGGTGGATCAGGTTGGGGAACTTAGGCTATGTTTTGAAGAAAGTTAGGGAGTCTACAAACCAGAATTGAGGGAAAGGACATTCCAGACTTGAGGGAATGACAGCCATTGCAAAGGCATGAAGGTAGGAGATGGAATGTCCTATTTGGAGAACACCCAGTAAGTCATTTTGACTGGAACAGAGGGTGTATAAATAATAGTAATGGCAAATAAACCTGTAACATCAGGTGGAAGTCATGAGCAGAAGGCTTTAAAATGGCAGATCAAGGATTTGACCCTAGGGGTTCTAGGGAACCTCTGAAAATTTTTGAAAAGGGGGGGAGCAAAATGGTTTTCACTCTTTCTTAATTGCTCATTAAAAGGTTATTAAAATAGGTCCACATGAAAGATGATGAAGATATGAAACAAGCTGTGGGATATATGAGTGAAGAGAAAGGAATAGAGATACTGGAGAAATTGTGGGGGTAAAATCAACAACATGGCAGTTAAGGAATGCAAGAGAGTTAAACTTGTATCCTTGAATAACTGGGAAAAATGATGGTTCCACTGACATAACTGGGGATGTTTGGATGAAGGGTGACATATGAGATGGGAGAGTCATGTGTAGATGTCCAGGAGGCAGTTGGGGATCTCAGGAAAGAGTTGGGTTAGATATGTAGAAGGAGATCAACTACACTGAGGTACATGAACTCATTGTTGCTAATGAGTTCCACAAGGGAGTGAGTATAAAGAAACCTTAATGAAGAGCATCACTGTCTGGGAAATGGGTTGAAGCCAAATTAATTGGCAACTGTGGATCCCATTCTCTCAGGACAGCCAGATATCAGAAAATCTCTGAAACCCTTCACTATACAGGAAATACCAGGTGTGGCTGCCAGTCTCAGTGGTCTCTGGAATCTTTAAAGGAGTCCAGGATTGACAAATAGCTGCAGATACAATTACAGCTCCAGCATATGTGGCCATTTACAGATCAAACTGCAATTGGGCCTGCCCAGAGCATGGTCCATGTTAGATGATGGCCAGAAGAAAGAGATTTCGGAGTGATCCCTGAGTACAAAGGTTGGAATTACTTCCCCCTTTCCTGGATTACCCAAGAATTTAAGGGTGGAGGGGATAGAACATAGAAACAGATTTGAACCTCCTGGAAGACAGAAACAAAGAAGTTGGGCCTCCTTCCTCTGTTCATTGGGATGACACCTGTTTCTGGTTTGGAACAAGTTTTCGGAGGTTTTCCAAATCCTTTTCTTGTCTGTTCCGTTGGCTCTGCACACACGAATCTCTCACTCCCTCCCTCCCACCCACCTTACCCTGTCTGCCCAAGTGGCTCTGAGGAAATGATTCACACTGCCTGGGGCTCATTTCACCAAATTTCTTAGAAACAGGAAGTATTCCTCAGATTGGGCCTTATCCTGTGACATTGGAGAGGGTGTGTGTGTGTGTGTGTGTGTGTGTGGTGGGGAGAGAAGTAAGGAAGTACCATGAGCTGCTGCGGTCAGTCAGCATCATACAAGGGGGAGTCCCTTTCTCATATATGTATGGAAAATAGAAAGATGTGGAGGCAAAGGAGGAGAACTTTAGAGGGAAGGAGAAATGGGAAAATAGAATGGAATTATAGAATAATGAGATGGAGATAATGAATGAAAAAGCACTTATCTGTGGGGCAACTACATGCCCAGTGTATAGAGTATTAGCCCTAGAGTCAAGAGAACCTGGTTCAAATTCAACCTCCATCACTAGTGGTATGACCTTAGACAAGTCAATTAATCTTGATTGCACCCTCCTGCCCCACAAAATCACTTGTTATACACTTACTATGTAGAAAGCCCTGTGGTTGTCACTAGGAAGAGAGCCATAAAGACAATCCTGGCTTGTTCTCCAGTAGAGACAACTTCATATGAAGTTTCACCTTCCCAGCAGGTGGAAAGGTCCTATTGCCCTTAGGAAACAGCATCTTTAGTGTTATTTCTATTTGTTGGAGATGTCATTCAAGGGACTTCTGTACAGTTTTGGACTGTTCCTTGCAATCCGTTCCCTCTACAGTTCCTAGTGGTTCTGAGGGTCTGTCCAGCTCTGAGATTGTGGACCTGGGGTTACTTGGACTGGGAAAGCAGGTACTTACATCAGTTCAGGCTCTAGGAGGGGGGGAAAGTGCTTGGACTATCTTAGGGAGACACCATTGCATTCCAGACAGCTTCTTGGACCTCAGATGCCAGTGAGGGGCTCTGCCCATTTTCTAAGAACCTCTTTTAGAACATGTTTTAGTAGGGATAGGCAAGAGATCTTCCTTCTTTCCTGTACAATGGGGATTTTGCTTTTGCACAGACCCCATCAGCTTGACCAGATGGTATCTCTCATTTAAGGATTCTGGGAAAAATGGTTCCCAGACCTGAGTCATCTACAGTGACCTCTCTTTATGTCATTTACATCTGAAGGAACTCAATGACTCTTTCTGTGATGGCGTCAGGTGAGAGACTATGGCATAAGAGAAAAGTTCAGTGCCTTTGTCCATTCAAGGCCATATGAATCTCTCTTCCTCCTTCATTGAAAAATGGGATTTGGTTCTTGACCTTTTTCTTTGTTCATTTACATTCTAATTGCATGGGATGGAGTTTCAGAATTTGATGGGAGAGAGATTTATAGGAGTCTGGGAGATGAAATCCAGAGAGCACAGCATCAAAGCCTGGTGGAAGAGAGAATGATCTTGAGGACCATCAGAAGACAATCAATTAATTCTCTACCAAAGAAATCACAAATCTATTTCTCTCCTGCCACCCTCATGACCACTATAACCAAGAGCCCACACTACTAGTCAGTGGGTATACAGTTAGAAAATTGAGACAGTACCTGCTCTAAAGAAACTTATACTGCTGTGGTCAAGGACCTTTATAGGAGGGATTAAGGAAGAAAAGAAGAAAAGAGTGGTGGGGACCAGTGAATCCAAAGGGTAGGAAGAGACAAAAGAGAACAACAGAGAGTACAGGAATCAGACATGATGGTGATGATTAAAGCAAAGAAGAGAAAAGATTTAGGTGTATTTGTCCAGCCTTCCTCCAGGTTCAGAGCTGGGTGAGGCCATCATTTTGGGCAGCATGGGGCATGGCAATAGGGTATGGTCAAGGGGATTGATTGGTTTAGGGTTTGAGGGTGGCCATGCCTTTTGCAGCTTGGAAAAAGCTGTTTGGTTTACAGCAGCAAGATTCGGGCTCCTTGGGTGTTCCTAAGTCTGGTTTTGTGCCTGTCTGGCAGGAAGCCCTTTGAGGCCCCCCTGTCTGCTGGGTTGAGGCTGCCATGTCTGCAGGGACCAGAGACAGGACAGTCCTAGCTGGGTTGTCTTTGAAGAAGGCCCTCTGTAGGGGGACTGGAAGTTATTTCTGAAAGAGAGTCTTTGTTGAGGAATGGAAATGTTTAGGGAACAGAGCAGCACCAGGATTGTCAGAATCTGAGGGCATGGGAGGGTGAGACCATAGCCAACCCATCTAGTTCTCACTCCATCCTCCTGCCCCATCCTAGTGCCCTCAATAATTTCCAAGTCCAGGGGCAGCTAGGTGGCACAGTGGATAAAGCACCGGCCCTGGAATCAGGAGTACCTGGGTTCAAATCTGGCCTCAGACACTTAATTACCTAGCTGTGTGGCCTTGGGCAAGCCACTTAGCCCCATTTGCCTTGCAAAAACCTAAAAAAAAAATAATTTCCAAGTCCATGAGAGCATTTCACAACCCATAAACCTTTGCTGTGACTGTTTTTCTCCATTCTTCTCTCCTCTCATGCCCTATAATTCTGTTCCTGTGCCCAAGGAACTATAGTATATTGGTAACAGGAATATGCATTCCCTGCCCCTGAGGGATGATTGATTTTGGACTGTGCTGACCTTGTTAACATAAAAGTGTCAGCGAGGTACAAGGGGAAGAGTAGTTGATCTGGAGTTCAAGGACCTGGGTTAGGGGCAGAGTGGTAGGGAGGCAGGTGAATGGTACAGTGAACAGCACACCCTACTGGGACCAGCAGTCAGGAATCCTGAGTTCACATCTAGCTTTAGACACTTGCTAACTGTATGGCCCTGGACAAATCACTTGACCTCTGCCTCAGTTTCCTTATTTATAAAATGAGAATGATAATAATAGCACTTACCTCCCAGGGTTGTTGTAAAGATCAATAAATAATAGGTATTTAATAAATTCTTAATAATAGACTGCAGACTTGGACAAGTCAGGTGGCTTGTCTGCCTCAGTTTTCTCAGCTGTAAAATGGGGATTGTGGACTCAATGGTTTGAAGGGATCTTTCCAACTCTGAAACTTATGATTCTATGATTCATATCCCTCTTTGCCCTAACAGTAATAAGAAAGTTAGGAGAGTTTTGGGAGTGGGGCCAAGTGGAAGATAATAAGTTCGATTTTGGACATGTTGAGTTTAAGATGCCAATGGAACTTATTTATGGAACCTTCGGCATGGCAATTAACTCTGTGCCTTGGTTTCCCCATCTGTGAAACAAGAGGATTGGACTAGATACTTTTCTAGGTTTTTTCCCAGGTCTATAATTTTATGAGCAGTCTTATCATCCTTTCACCTCTCCGATTTGTTTCTTCATCTGTTCATCTTCATCTGAGGGGGTGAGATATAGATGATGTCTAAGATACCTTCCAGTTATAAGTAGAAAGTATTATTTGGGTACCTCCTTGGTTACCTGCTGCAGCTAATTTTGCCCTTAGGCCAGCCCCTTATTTCCACTTAACAAAAAGAGGAAGTGAAACTTGATGGAAGGAACCCCAGACTCAGAGCTGAAGGACATGCATTGGAGGACACATTGCTGCTTCTCCTTGCTCTAGGTCTAGGTTTCTTCTGAGACTCTTGGCTGAGGTCATCTGTAAGGCAAAGGCTCTTCTCTCCTTTTTTTTGGGGGGGGGGGTGACCTGGTTCTTTTGGACAGTCTTATGGAATCCATAAATCCCTTCTTAGAATTCATTTTTTAAATGCTTGAAATGAAAACTAAGGACTGCAAAGAAAACCAGTTAAATTGAAATTTTATATTGTTCTTCATTTGTTTCAGTCATATTTTCTTCTTTATGACCCCATTTGGGGTTTTCTTGGTAGAAATACTTGAGTGGTTTGGGTGATACCCTTTTCTAGCTCATTTTACAGATGAGGAAATTGAGGCAAACAGGATTAAGTCCTTATTAAGACTTGTCCAGAGTCTCACAGAGAGCTGGCAAAGATACTGGAGGGTTTTGCCATTTCTTTCTCCTGCTCATTTTATAGATGAGGAAACTGAGACAAAAAGGGTTAAGTGACTCTGGATTTGAGTGAGGCTAGATTTGAACTCAGGTCTTTCAGACTTCAGGTCAGATGTTCTATGCACTACACTACTGAGCTGCCAAAATTGAAATATAGCTGTGAAAACAATTCAATGAAATAATTAAAAAATGAAAACAAAAGCAAAAAAACAAAAACAAAAAACAACCCTTGAGTTCTCAGCCATTAGGTTAAGAAGGCCTGTTCTAAGCTCTAATCTTGGAGTCACAGACTCAGAGCTGAAAGGGCTCTTTGAAGTCATCTGGTCCACTCCTCTCATTTTACCAAAAAAAGAAACTGAGGCCCAGAGAATCCAGACCTCATTCCAAGTCACACAGCTAGTAAACAATAGAGGTCAGTTTTTAACCTAGGATGCTTTTCACTCCATCACGCAAGTCTCTTTCTGTTTTGTCCTCTCCTTCTTCAGATACAAGGCAGCTCTGATTAAGCCCAGGCTGCACAAGTTAGCATCTGCTATAGTGGGGCGTGTGGGTAGAGCTTACTTCTTGCTGTCTGGCTCTGGCTTCTGATGCGGAGCCAGACCAGGAGTAGCTAACCGCTGAAATGTCTGGCTACATCTCGAACAGGAAGTCATTCTGTTCCCAGTATAGACAGCATCTTTTGCCTGGCCTGGACAGGATGCTGTGGTCTCCACTAAAAATGGGGGTGAGGGAAGGGAGGAAAAGGCTCCTGGGGAGTTGAGTGCGTCTGTGTATGTGTGTGTCTGTGTCTGTGATTGTGTGTATGTGTTTGTCTGTGTATGTGTATGTGGGTGTCTCTGTGTGTGTGTGTGTGTATGTGTGTTTGTGTGTGAATAATCAATAACAAAAGGAAAAAAAATCTGATCCTAAACAAGGGAACCATCATGGAAGTCATTCAGGGACATTCCTTCAACCCAACCCCCTCATTATAACAGGTAAGAAAATGGACACTCAGTGATGAGGAGTAACGTGTACAAGGTCATCTAGTTTAAATTTTTAAAAATATATGATTATATGTTTCATTAAATATTTCACCAATTACATTTTAAAATGTTAGCATTCATCTTTTAAAAACTTTTGAGCTCCAAATTCTCTCCAAGACAAGCTATATGATATTGATTCTATATTACAGAGGTCAACTGAAGACTAGTTAGTCTTTTATATTCTTGATTTCATTGGAGGCTTGTTCAGTATGCTTGTCAGTTCCATTCTAGAGGAGAACAAACCTTCTCCCTGAGAGGGGAAGTCACTTGTCTGAGATCATTCAGGAGACAAAGCCAAGTATGGGCCCATCTGGTGCAAAGGGCTTATAATAAGTAACTTCACAGACTGTCCAAGTCCCAGAGAGAAGATCTAAGAGATGGTTCCAATTTGTTTTTTGTCTCAAGGAAGTGCTAGTTAGAAACTTCTGACAGGTGATGGCCTGGAGTGCAGTGGATGACCTTGGTCTTTCTAAATCAATATACGGACTATGCCTTCTCAAGAGCTCAACTGACCCTGGGCCATGTACAGGGGGTGCCCTCAGCTGTATTTCTCACTATTTTTATTCCCTATATTATTTTGCCTTTGTCCCATTAGTGGTCTTAACTACCTTTGGATTCAGGTTAAATACCACTTACTCCTCACCACCTGCATAACTGAGCTCTGAGAAGGTTTGTCTCTTCCCTGTCGGATAGCTATACCTTCAATCCAACGTGCATTTATTAAGCACCTACTATATACTATTTTGGGTTGGATGCTGGGATTCAAAGGCAACCCCCCCTTCAAAACACACCAGTCCCCCCTCAGGAGCTCATAACTTCTCCTGACCGTACCTTGTTCCTCCTGATCTCCCTCTCTCCTGATATCTAATTTCTATTCATCCTGCAACATAAAATTAAATCCTGCTTCATTTATTAGTAAATTAAAAACCTTTCCTCATCACTTGGGTTCACTTATAGTAAAGAGGAAGAGGAGGAGGTTATAGAAAGAGGGCAGAACTTTTTCGATGATTTTCACTGGAGTCGTGGGATCTGAGTACGAATCCCAGCTCTGCCAGTCATTCCCGTTCTCTGGACCTCGGTTTCTCTATCTGTAAAATGATGGGTTGGAACTTGATTCCTGAGGTCTCTTCTAACTCATCTAGGCTCCTAAAGTTAAACCTGGAGGGGACCTTGGAGGTCATCTTGTTCACCCTTCTTATTTGACTGAGGTGAAAACTGAGGTGTGGGGAAATAGAACTTGGCTGACTGATCTCATTGAAGAGGGGGGTCCCATCTTTCCTGCACTTTACACTTCCAAAAGGCTGAAGCTCTGAAAAAGAATCCTAAGATTCTCAATCAATGAATCAGCCAACATTTACCAACAGACATCTAAATGCTAGGCAATATGCTGGGTTTGTATCTCTAAAGCTGGAAGGGAGAAAATTTTAGTATTGAATGGACTCTGATGGCCAGTTCTTCCAACCTATGCATTAAAGGAATCCTTTCTTTAATAGAGTCAATGAGAGGATGTTCAGTCTCTGTTTAAAGACTTCCAGAAAACCAGTGCACTCCATCTTGGGGCAGCTCAAACTGTCAAGAAGTTCTTGGCATCAGGTCTGAATTTGTCTCTTTGACATGTCAATCCATTGCTCCTGGTTTAGTTTGGCTACTTCCACATGGCTGTCCATCAAAGGTTTGAACATAGCTTTCCTTCTGAGTTTCTTCAATCAGATTGATGAGAGAGAGCATGAGGCGCTGAGAATAACATCCAGGTTTCCAGTCTGTGTGACTGGGAGAGTGATGGTACCCTTAAAGTTAATAAGAAAGTTAGGAAGAAAAGAGATATGAGGCAGAGGAGTCCTAGTGGGGAAGATAATGAGTTCAATTTTGGACATGTTGAGTTTAAGATGCCTTTGGGATCTTAAATTCAAGATATCCAATAGGCATTTGGAGATGTGAGCCTGGAGGTTAGAAGAGAGATTAGGGCTGGCTAAGTACATCTGGGAATCATCAGCATAGCAATGATAATTAAATCCATGTGAGCTGATGAGATCACCAAGGGAAATAGTCTAGAGGGAGAAGAAAATAGGGCCAGATAGAGCTCTGGGGGACACCCACCGTGAGTGGGCATGACCTGGAGGAGGATCCAGCAAAGGAGGTAGAGAAGGAGAGGTCAGACATGTGGGAGGAGAACCAGGAGAGAGGGGTGTCATGGAAACCTAGAAAGAAGAAAGGACTAGTAATATGAGCAGCAATGTCAACATCAGTGGAGAGGTCAAGAAGGCTGGGAATTGAGTAAAGATCATTGGATTTGTCAGTCAAGACTCTTGATAACTGGAGAGTGGATGAGGTAGAAGGATGAGGTTCAAAGTTAGACCTAAGAGATTTAAGAAGAGAGTGAGGGGTCTTAGATTATAGACAGACTTCTCAAGAAGTATAGTCACAAAGGAAAAGAGAGATTTGGAAAAAGCCAGTTGTGATGGATAGATCAAGTGAGAGGCTTTTGAGGATAGGGTAGACAGGCAGATTTCTAGACAGCAGAGAATCAACCAGTACACAGGGAGAGATAAATGAGAGAGTGGGGATGATAGAGGGGGAAGTCTGCTAAGAGAAGATGATGGGATGGGACCATACATGTCCGTAGCAATTGGATTTTGCCTTGTCAAGGGGAAGCACCTCCTCATGAAGGCAGAGAAGGTTGAGTTGTCTGCTAAGGGTTCAGATTTGGGGAAGGGAGGAAAGCATTGCCAGCTCAGGAGTGATGTTCAGGAAAAAAATGAGTGAAGAGATTGTGAGCCAAGGGGATTTTTGTTAACCTTCCTATAGAAACATCAAATAATTCTTTTAGGTGACCTCAGAAATGGCTGATAGCATGGATCAGTGGTAAGAGTTGGTGTTGGAGGACCTTGGTTCAAGTCCTAGCTTTGCCACTTATGTTGAATTCATCCCTCTCTCCTGCTTCTGGGTGTTTGTACAGCTGACTCCTGATTCCCATGCCTGTAATACACTCTCTCCTTATTTACACATTTTGGAATCTCCAATTTCCTTCAAGGATCAGCTCATGTGTTGCCTCCTTCAAGAAGCATTCCTTGATTCTCCAATGTGTTAGGGCTTTCTCCTTCTTCAAGTGATCACATATTTATTTCACTGTGGATATATTTCATCTACCCTTCTCCCTTCAGATGAATGTAAGTTTTTTTTAGGTATTTGCAAGGCAAATGGGGTTAAGCAGCTTGCCCAAGGCCACACAGCTAGGTAATTATTAAGTGTCTGAGACCGGATTTGAACCCAGGTACTCCTGACTCCAGGGCCAGTGCTTTATCCACTGTGCCACCTAGCTGCCCCGAATGTAAGTTTTCTGAGGGACGACAACTATCTTTTTTTGGTTTTGTTTTGTCTTTTGTACCCCCAGAACATTGTAAGTAGTAGGTATTTAATAAATAGGGAAGGTAGGTGGTATAGTGGGTATAGCACCGGCCCTGGAATCAGGAGGACCTGAGTTCAAATGTGACCTCAGACACTTGACACTAGCTGTGTGATCTTGGGTAATTCACTTAACCCTGATTGCCTCACATCCAGGGCCATCTCCAGTCATCCTGATTCATATCTGATCACTGGACCCGGATGACTCCAAAGGAGAAAATGAGACTGGTGACTTAGGACAACCTCCTCTCCCCCATTCAAATTAAATTCATATGCATGTCATGGTTTCAACTCCCTGATGTCATGGTCTTCTTCAAGAATGAAGGACATACATGGAACACTATTGTTCCATTAGAAACCAGGAGGGAAGGGAATTTAGGGAAGCCTGGAGGGATTTGCATGAACTGATGCTGAGAAAGATGAGCAGAACCAGAAAAACACTGTACATCCTAACAGCAACATGGGGGTCATGATCAACCTTGATCGACTTGCTCATTCCATCAGTGCAACAATCAGGGACAATTTGGGGCTGTCTGCAATGGAGAATGCCATCTGTATCCAGAGAAAGAACCATGGAGTTTGAACAAAGTTCAAGGACTATTCCCTTTAATTTAAAATAAAAAACTGGGGTGGCTAGGTGGCCGTAGTGGATAAAGCATCAGCCTTGGAGTCAGGAGTACCTGGGTTCAAATCCAGTCTCAGACTCTTAATAATTATCTAGCTGTGTGGCCTTGGGCAAGACACTTACTCCCATTTGCCTTGGAAAAAAACCTAAAAAAAACCAAACTGATATCTTATTGTCTGATCTTGCTAACTCTTATACTTTATGCTTCTTCCTTAAGGATATGATTTCTCTCTCATCACACTCAATTTGGATCAATATATACCATGGAAACAATGTAAAGACTGGCAAATTGCCTTCTGTGGGGGGGTGGAGGGCAGTAATATTAGGGAAAATAACAAAATAAATAAAATCTTTAATTAAAAAAAATGAAGGATATACAACAGCAAGAACTTAATAAATGCTGGTTGGAATGGATTGGGCAAATCTTCTAATCTCTCTGGACCTCAGCATCCTCCTCTTTAAAATGAGGGGAATTTGTCAAACGCAAAGGTTCTATCTGCTTCCAAATTGGTGTTCTATCTCTCATTCACTCAGCTCTCCATCCTTTTTAGTAAGCAGCCTTGATACTATGGGAAGGAAATGGGGGAAGAAGATGTGACTGGGGAAGAGCTCCCCCCAGAAGGATAAGCGAGATCTTTTTGCTTTCTCCCCCACTCCTCTCTGAGTGACAGTGAAGCTCAGCCTCATTTTTGGAGAAGTCCAATGGCATGAAGGCTGTCTCACATCCTTCAAAGATGGCATCCTGAGTGTGGTCTCTGGAAACAGCCTGTAAAGCAGAAGTCAACGTATATGTATGAAACTGGGCACTTCAAACAGTAGTAAATAGAGTAACAAAATGACCAAAGCGATGGGTATCCATTAACTGGGGAATGACCAAACACATGGGGCTTAAGTGAAGTCAACCCATGATGGGATGATACTGCATTTCAAGAAATGGCAAAGAGGAAGAATGCAGACCAGCTTGGGAAGCCTTGTACAAGGCAAAAAAGCCTTGAACTATTGAGGGGGAGGAAGAGGTGATTGTTGGCAGACAGGGCAGACAAGGAGAATGTATTGGCTTTGTGAAAGGGTGGCAGATGGACATCCTCTGATCATGACTTCAGAAGACTGATTCTGAAGAGTTCCTCCCCCATCTCAGCAGACAGGTAATAATAATCCATGAGGATGATGATGATAACTTGTTGCTGTTCAGACTGACTATTCGTGACCCCATTTGGGGTTTTCTTGGCAAGGATAATGGAGCAGTTTGCCATTTCCTTCTCTAGCTCATTTTACAGATGAGGAAACTGAGGTCAATGGGGTGAAGTGACTTGCCCAGGGTCATTTAGCTAGAAAGTTTCTGAGTCTGGATTTAAACTCAGATTTTTCTGACTCCAGGCCCAACACTTTCTCCACTGGAGACTGGGGTGCAGAGGCAAAGTGAGGCATGTCTTGTCAGCCCTGCTCTATGGTCTAATTATTTTGTTTAACTGTGTTGCTTTATTAAAAGGGAAGGCTCTGCTGGGGATGAGGTGGAGGCGTGGGGAGTTATTGGGAAGGGACAACAATATTAAAAGAAATAGTAAAACAGGTTTCAAGCTGCCCCAAAGCCTCAGGGAGTGACTTGTTTTCTCCTACTATAGATGCCCTTCATTTAAGCCCACCCTGCTTTGGCATGCTGGCATCCTGACTCAGGGTAGGCTCTGGTGCCTGGGCCAGGGCAGCAAGAGAGAGGAATATGTCAGAACAGAACTAGAGACTCTTGGGAATAACAACCTGGGTGAGCAGGCCGACTCAGCACTCCACACTTGAAATCTGGCCCCAGTTTGCAAGGCCGCTTGTTCTCAGTGGAAACAAGGGCAGGCATGCCAGGGCTGGAATTGGCCAATGTACCTTTGAAGCCTGAACTTTCTCTAAGGACACCTCAACCTCCCTCCTTCTCTCTTTTCTCTCCACTCTACCCCCCCCTTGCCCTCCTGGGCCTCCGACTCTCAGTTCCTCAGCCTCTGCCCCTGAAGTCACAGGCCAAGCATCCCAGACCTTTCCAGGGACTCTGGGCACCTAATTGGCTAATTAATACCAACATTTCCAAAGTACAAAATCTCTGTAACTAGCAGGAACCTTTCTCTTTCAAGTGGTTTTGGCTGCCACTGGTTATAATTAGGGGGGTTTTCCGCTCCTATTCCTTGGCTTTTTCAAACCTGGCATATTTGTCTTCTGATGTTTAACTTGGGGACCACGGGACCTCCTGCCTCCCCACCCTTCCCAGCTCTCCTGCTGGGCTCAGCTCCTTCCCTTCAGGGCTCAGAACCTAAGAAGGACCTACTGTCTCTGATGGAGACAGGACTGAAAGGATTGACATCTCTGGACTCCAATCAGCTGACTCAGCCCAATCTGCCCAGAGTGAGACCACACCTTCTAGGAGTTGAGGCTCAAAGTCAGGATCTGCATAGGGAGAGACATGTCTTTATTCATAAGGATCTCAAGGATCAGAGAATCAGAGATTTTAGAGCCCAACCCCTTCATTTTTCAGAAGAGAAAACTGAGTCCCAGAGATGGAATATGACTTTCCTAGACATATCTTGGATTACTGAGGCATAGATTTAGAGTTGGAAGTGATACTTGAAGTCAACATCTAGTCGACTTCCTTTCCCCTCCCCCATTTTATAGGGTAGGAAACTGAGGCTCAGAAAAGTAAATCACTGTATTAAGGATAGGATGCATGGGTAGGTAGAAAGAAAACTGGATTCTAAAATCAGAGAATCTAGAGCTCTGAGACTTTCCATTTGTAGGAGCATGGGCAGTGTAGCACAATGGAAAATCATATTGACTCGGATGGCAGAGGATATGGGTTTGAATTCTGTCTCTGATACTTCTCCTTCAGGTGGTATTGGACCTCAATTTCCAAATTCATAAAATGAAAAGAATTGAACTAGGGGTTTGATGAGATCCCTTCCACCTCTAGAGCTAAGCCAGTAAATGGTAGAACTAGGCTTGAATCTAAGGTTCCTGACTCAATTTCTCTGAGAGACATTGGGACACTTGTTTGGGAAATCCCCTGTTCACCTGATGGCCAAATTAATTTAAAAAGTAAAGCATGGGGGTGGCTACGTGGTGCAGTGAGTAGAGCACTGACCCTGGAGTCAGGAGGACCTGAGTTCAAATGTGGCCTCAGACACTTAATAATTACCTAGCTGTGTGGCCTTGGGCAAGTCACTTAACCCCATTGCCTTGCAAAAACCTAAATAAAAAAGTAAAACATGGAGCTAGAAGTGACCTCAGAAGTCATCTAGCCCAACTCTCTCATTTCATAAATGAAGAAACTGAGGCAAAAAGATAAATTGTTAAATTAATTAAAATTAAAGCATGGAGGTGGAATCTACCTCAGAGGCCATCTAGTCCAATCCCCTCATTTCACAAAGGAGGAAAATGAGGCCTAAGGAGATTGACTCACTCAAGGTCATGCATGTGGTAAGTGTCAGAGGTAGGATCTGAAAGCAAGTCCTCTGGCTCTAGAGTCAGGGTTCTTTCTACTCCCCATGATACAAAGTGAATAAGATTCAGGGGTGGGATTTGAACTCAGGTCTTCCTGACTCCAAACTCAGGACTCTACAGTGAGATGGAGTCCAATTTAACAGTGTTATTACATCTATTTTGCAGATGAGTAAGTGGAAGCTCAGAGCATGGGAAGATACTCAGAACCACTAAAAATCTCAGAACTGGAAGGGACCTCAATGGCCATGGAATCTAAGCCGTACCCGAAGGGGCTGCTTCTCTATCATGTGCAACCTCTGGAAGAAGACATCCCATGATGGAGGGAGGTCTTCCCTTCTATTTTGGCAAAACTTGAGTGGTTAGAATTCTTTCCTTACACTAAACCTAAATTAGTTTCTTGGCAACTTTCTCCCATATGTCTCAATTCTAGCCTCTAGGGCATAGCAGAATAATGCCAATCCTCCTTCCCTAAGAAATGGCTTCAATATATGTCTCTGATTCCCTGTGTTCCAGTTCTTTCAACAGACCTTATGTGGCATGCTCTGTGATCTTTTTTGCCCTTATGAATCCCTTGGGAAATGCTCCCCACTCATGGCTATCCATTTGTCAGATGAGGAAACTGAGTGTCAGAGAGATTAGGTTTGCTTAAGGTCACACAGCTGTTAAGAGCCAGTTTTAGTGCTTGAACCCAACATATTTTTAGTTTAATTAAGTCACTCTAGTGCCCCCTTTCCTCTTCCTCTCTCCTCTTGTCTCCCCTGAAAATCCCAAAGGGGTGGTGATAGTAGAGTTAAGAGAGACAAATAGGCAGAGACTTAGACAAAGACAGAGAGAAACAGAGACAGAAAGACAGAGACAGAAGGAGGGAATGAGAAAAAAGGAGGGAGGGAGAGAGAGAGAGAGAGAGAGAGAGAGAGAGAGAGAGAGAGAGAGAGAGAGAGAGAGAGAGAGAGAGAGAATTAGTTCTCTCTCATCACCTCAGAATGATTCAAAGGAATTCAATTTTCACAAACCTTTTATTTAGCACCTACTACATTCAATTGGATAACTGAATGGTGCAGTAGATTGAGCGCTGGGTTTGAAATTAGGAAGACTCATTTTCATGAATTCAAATCCAGCCTTAGACACTTTGGCAAACCACTCCAATATCTTTGCCAAAAAAATTTCCAAATGAGGTCACAAACAATGAGACACAACAGAACAACAATGGGGCAAGAACTCTCTTTGGTATTAAGGACTTAGCATGTACCTGGCATAGGGTAAACTTTTTAAAAAAATATTTTATTCATTTATTTTTCCAACAACATGCAACAGTGGTTTTCAACAATCAACAATTTTGCTAGCTTTTGAGTTTTACATTTTTCTCCCTCCCCCATCCCCCTGACAGAAAGCAATTTAATATAGGCTATATTTGTATAACCCCCCCCAACACAGATCCATATTAATGAAGCTGTGAAAGAAAAATCTAATTGAAATGGGAAAAAAATTATACCTCAGGCAACGTTTAAAAATTGAAGATAATCAGTTTTGGTCTGAATTTAAACTCCACAGTTCCTTCTCTGGATATGGATGGCATTTTCAATCACAAGACTTTAAGAATTATCTTTATTATGCTGCTGAAATGAAGAAATCCATCATAGCTGATCATCACCTAATGTTACTGTTAGTATGTGTAATGTTCTTCTGTTTCTGCTCACTTGACTCAGCATCAGTTCTTACAAGTCTTTCCAGGCTATTCTGAAGTCATAGGGCAAACTCTTAATAAATGCTTTCTATTATTGTTCACATAAAGCTATACTTAGGGCAGGATGACAGATACTTTGTCCTTATGGGATGTATTTAAAGGGCAACAAAATTACTACTTCTCTATGTATGCCCATATAGATGATACACATGATGTAACACCTGGGGCATCCCCTGCTCACTTTAAAAAATAACTTCTTAAAATTGAGTATTAGTTTATTTTCTCTTCCAAATTTTCTTCCTCCTTTTTCCTCTTACCCGACCATTGAGAAATCAGGAAAAACAAACCCATTACAACTATGTTTAGTCTTGCAAAATAAATTTCTGCATCAATCATGTCTAAAAATAAAGAAGAAAAGAAAATATGCTCCAATTTGCATTCTGAATTAATGTCTCTGGAGATGTATAGCATTTTGCATTATGAGTCCTTTGGAAATGTGATTGATCATTGTGTTAATCAGAGTTCCCAAGTCTTTCAAAGTTGTTTATCTCTGCACTTCTGTTGTTACTCTTTAAATTATTCTCTTGGTTCTGTTCACTTCATTTTGCATCAATTTATGCAAATCTTCCCAGGTTTTTCAGAAGATTTCTCCTTCATAATTTCTTGTACCACATTAATATTCCATCACATTCAAATGCTATAACATGACCAGTCATTTTCCAATTGACTGGCATCCTTTCAATTTCCAATTCTTTGTCAACACAAAAAAGGACTGCTGTAAATTTTTTTGTATGTGAGTCTTTTCCCTCATTTCTTTGATCTCTTTGATTGTCAAAGCAATATCTTTGGGTCAAAAGATTAGATACAGTTAATAGCTTTGTGAGCATAGTTCCAAGTTGCTTTCCCGAATGGCTGGACCAACAGTGAATTAGTGAACATGTTTTCCCACCACCCCTCCAGCATCCTTTTTGTCATCTTAGCCAATATGCTCATTATGAAGTGCTGCCTCAGAGTTGCTTTAATTTATATTTCTCTAATTATTAGTGATTTAGAGGCTTTTTCATATGGCTATTGATAGCTTGATTCCTTGGAATTTCGTTCTCTCAACTAGTCTCCTCAAAGATGGCAACTCCAAATTCACAGTACTTTGTATCTCTACAATCCAAATGTCATAATCCATGAGCCCCAACCAATGTGCTTATCCTTAACAGTAAACTTAAACTTAACTTAAAACAAGTATTTACTGAAATTCCATTTTAAGAAAAGTATCAGCTGAACACTATACCTAACATCAGCGAGAAGAGTGGCATCACATAAGCCGTCAAAAATGTTGTTCTAGCTCTCCTTCAGTAGCTAGAGACAAGAGAACTTAGCACCCAGTTTGTAAATATGATTTATTCTAATCATCAGCTACCAGATGGTAGGCTAGTTCCTGGATCTGACTCTCCCTGCTACACCCACAGGGCCATCTTCCTCAGCAACAGCCTCATGTCAATGTTTTGGAGTCTATCTCCTTACCCTGGACATGGCTAGCATTAACTGTACCAGTCAAATCACTGCTCAGACAGCACACCCCTTTCCCACCAAGAAAATCTTTGTAGACTCCTGTTAGACTTCAGCTAGATGGTTCAGTAGATAGAAAGTCAGACCTGGAAGTCAGAAATGTCTGAACTCAGATGTAGTTTCAGATACTTCTTAGCTGGACAAGTCATTTCACTTCTGTAAGTCTCAGTTTCTTCATCTGTAAAATGGGAGTGATAACAGCACCCACCTCCCAGGATAAAAGTGAGATGACATATAGCAAACACTTTGTAAACTTTAAAGTCATGTTGTATATTCCCTAAGAGTTCTCCAAGGAGGCCACTCTAGATTGGTCCCCAGCAGATATGGTACCTGGGGATAGGTATTATGGATAAATTTATTTTCTTGGTCACAATCAATCAATCAATCAATCAGCCTGTCTGAAAGCAAAACCATGCCAGGCAGTAAGCTAGTGTTGTAGATTCAAAGACAAAAGGGAGATAGTCCCTGCCCTCAAGGAGCTTATGTGCCACTATGAGGAGGGAAGACTCTTCTTTAAAGTGGAACAGAAAAGTTATTTCCAAAAATGACCATAATATAAAAAAGCAAAGTAGATTAGTAAAACTTATTAAAAACAAAAGCAAACCTAACCATCAAGGTCAGAGAAATGTAATTCAAATGCTCTTCAAATCCAGATTTTTTTTTTCCTATTTGCCCTAAATTTCTTTTTTTTGGGGGGGATAGCCCAAGGGACTATTACTTTCTTTCACTGAATTTTCCAACATCTGCCTTTCAATAACCTTATATTCTAACAAAATAATGCACGTGTGTGCACACACACACACGCGCACACACACACACACACACACACACACACAGAGAGAGAGAGAGAGAGAGAGAGAAACTCACTCATTCACTTACATATACAATTATTTTCAATTGAAGGCTCCAGTGTGTGTGTGAGTCTCTGGCTGTTGCATCATCAGAGAGATGAGGGGGTGGTCTCCTATCTCTTGTTATGGTCTGGTGTTCTGGGTCATGTGCCCTTCTGTCTCCAACTTATCTTCTTCTGAAGGTCTTTCTGAGAGATTTTCCTGGCCCTAGCAGAATATCCATTCCTTCTGTGGAAAATCTTTCCCAATTCCTTTTAATTCTAGTACCTCCCTTCTTTAATTATTTCTTATTTATCCTGAACATAACTTCTTTGTATATATTTGTTTGCCTATTTTCTCCTCAATAGACCATGATCTCTGAGGGTAGGATCTGTTTTATACTCTTTTTTGTATCTTCCAACACTTAGCAAGGTCCCTGGAAAATAGTAGGTGTTTAATAAATGCTTAATGATTGACTGGCTGTCTGATCCTTCCAGATTGTGAAGTAGGAGAGAAGGGGGCGGATTCCATTGATGTTTCCAGGTGAAGACTACCAGATGAATAGCAAACTTTTAAGTAAAGTTTGCCTGGCTGCTCATCTGTGATATTTTAGAGAAGTCTGGTTTGAAATAGGATGGCCTCAGAGAACCTTCCTCAGGACCATAGATTTAGAATTGGAAGGGACCTTAATGACCATCTAAATGAAGAAGTGAAGACTTAGAGATTGATCTCACAGCAAATAGGTTCCATCTTTGAGATTCTTTGACTCTTGGGCCTTAATTGTCTACTGCCCAATACAGTATTCTCAACTGAAGGGCTCTCTCCAAAGTTACCAATGATCTCTTATTTGCCAAACCCAGTGGCCTTTTCCTCTATCCTCATTCTCCTTGACCTCTCAGCAGCCTTTGATCCATTAATCACCTTCTCTTTGACACTCTCTTTTCTCTTGGTTTTTAGGATACCACTCTCTCCTACTTCTTCTCATACCTGACCACTCCATCTCAATCTCCTTTGATAAAGCCCCCTCATCATAGGAGTCTTTCAAGGCTCTGCCCTGGGCCCTCATCTCTTCTATACTGATCTCATCAGCTCCCATAGATTTAATTATCATCTCCATGCTGATGATTCTGCCCCAACCTCTCTGCTGCCCTCCAATCTCACATCTCCAACTGCCTTTCAGGCAGCTCTAACTGGATAGCCAGTAAACATCATAAATTCAATATCTCCAAACACAGAACTCATTATCTTTCTCTCTAAACCATCCTATCTTCCTTGTTATAATAGAGGATGATGCCATCCTCCCTGTCCCTCAGGCTCACAAACTAGAAATCATCCCAATCTCCTCACTTTTTTTCACCCCCAAATCCAATTTGTTGCTGAGGTCTGTTGATTTAACATTTGTAACATCTTCCTGATGCACTTCCTTTTTCTCCCCTACCCTGCCCCCATCCTGATGCAGGCCTACTTGGATTATTGTAAAAGCCTGTTGGTGGATTTGCCTGCTTCAGGTCTCTTCCCTTCCAATTCATCTTCCACTCAGCCATGAAAGTGATTTTCCTAAAGCACAGGTCCACCCTTGTCACCCCTTTAGTCAGTAAACTCCAGTGGCTCCTTGTTGCCACCAACATCAAATACAAAATGCTGTTTGGTGTTCAAAACCTTTCCTAACATAGCCTTTTCCTACCTTTCCAGTCTTCTTATACCTTACTGTCTTCTATAATCTCTGATCCAGTGAAACTGGCCTCCGGGACACACTTTCAATAAAGACTCTCAGTCCCTCAGCTCTGGCTATGTCCTGGTTGAAACTGTCTTTTCCACTCTGCATACTGACTTCCCTGACTTCCGTCAAATTCCAACTAAAATTCCATCTTTTATAGAAAACCCTTCCCAACGTTTCTTAATTCTCATGTTTTTCCTCTGTTAATTACAGCATTTCTTACTGAGCCTGTTTACAGTTTGTTCATATATATTTGCTTGCATTTTGTCCCCTTCATTAGATTGTAAGTTCCTTGAGGGCAGGGCCTGTCTTTTGCTTCTTTTTGTATTTCAGAACTTAGCACATAGTGGGCTCTTAATAATTGCTAACTGATTGATTGATAGTTTATCATAATGGGAAGAACCCTAGACCTGAAGACATAGTAAGTGGTCCTGCCACTCTATGACTAGTCAGAACTTCCCCTCTCAGGACCTTGATCTTCCCATTTACAAAAACAATTCTGATTAGACAACTTCTCAAGTTCCATCTATTTCATAGTATATAATCAGCGGTCCTTTTATCCTGTAACCAATCTGTCAACTACATCTATCAAACATCTACCAAGTTTATGTATCACATTATATCACACAGGTATCACACAGGTATTCGACCCTCACAACAACCTGTAAGCAAGGTACTAGTTACCAGTAGTCCTAGCTTTCTTATTTTATGAATGAGAAAACCGAGCCCAGACAGGTGCAGTAACTTGGTCAAAGGTAGGATTTGAACTCAAGCCTTCCTTATTCTAGGTCAGTCCACGGTTGTCTCCATTACAAATAGATGATATAGTGGCAAGAGCCTTGGACTTTTATAAACTTTTACTTCAAATTTGACTTCACATGCTTTTTGGCTGTGTCGCCCTGTCAGTCACTTAACCTCTCTCTGCCTCAGTTTTCTCATTTATAACATGGGGATGTTAATAGCATCTATCTCTCAAGGATCAAGTGAGACACTTAGCAAACCCTGAGGCATCATACAAACACTAATAATTATCATTCCATTCTGTCTCCATTAAGAAAAATAACTTTGGATGAAAGGAATTGCAAAATTTCAAAGCATCGGTTGCAACTAACTATTAAATTCTCTTAAGATAGTTTGTATATTGGAAGATACTGGAAAATCTACTTTTCAATTCTGATTTACATAAGTAAAGTAGATAATAAAAATCAATGGGGTCCTAATTCCTTTTTACTATAAATAGTGGGGCTTTTTATATGAACCTCTCAAAATACTTGTAGTTTATTTCCTCTGTAGGAACATTACAATTTGTTTCATAGTTCTCTGAGAACCCTTAGCTCCTCTGCAAGCACTCAGGCTAACAAGATATAAAATAAAGGATAAGTCTTAGTTAATCTGAAAAAAAGTAAAGGAGATTTGAACATGAACTCTTCACATTTAGAAAAATTATAATTTCTTTTTTTGGAGGAAATCATTTTTTCCCCACTTTGCCTCTGGACCCTATGTAGTCTATTTGACTCAGAGTAACAGTGAAGGGATAGGTCCAGGTTGCTTCTCTGGGAATATGTTTTTCTGCTGTTTCAATTCTTCTTCCCTTTTGAGGCTTCAAAAGGAATGCAGCCTGGGGACCTTTCTTCAAGTCACAATGTGATTGAAGACCTCTTCTCTCCTATTATTTCCGGTCAAAACTAGAAACATTTTGGGGCAGCTAGGTGGATAGAGCACCGGCCCTGGAGTCAGGAGTCCCCGAGTTCAAATCTGGCCTCAGACACTTAATAATGACCTAGCTGTGTGGCCTTGGGCAAGCTACTTAACCCCATTGCCTTGAAAGAAAAAAAAGACTAGAAACATTTCTTCTGTGTCTCTCATTGACATTGATGGTTCTGTTCAGGCCTCTCTCCACATCCAGGTGCTACCTAACATCTCTGTATCTGTCTTTATGTCTCTTGTCTTGCTGCCCTCTCCTGTGCAAGGACTTCTCTGGAATTTTAAATGTTCTTTCCCATAAGATCACCTCTTCTTTCTAATGGTCTAGTCAATGAGGCAAATTAAAACTTGATATAAGGAAAATAATGATTTACTCATCAAGTGGAGAGAATCAGTGGCCAAAGGCCAGACTGATTTAGAAGATCAATTAAAATTTAAAAGATGGACAACTTTGATGGGTGCATTCTCACATCTTAAAGAAGAGAAATAGTAGAAGGCATTACCTTTTAAAGAAAACTTGGGCATAACATGGTGGCGTGTAACTCTTATTAGAGGGAAATTAGGCTAGTGGGTCTACTAAGTTCTGGATGTCTGAGTTAGGACTTAGTAGAGCTAAAGTAGGTTGGGAATCTGCACCAAGTTCAGCACAAATATGGGGAAGTTTCAGGAGAGGAGAGTGTCTGGGCTACCTAAGGAGGGGCAAATCATCCCACGTTAGAAAAAAAAAGGAACGCATTAAAACTTCCATAAAAATCAGAATTGGGATCAATGATTATTGCACTTGCAATTTTGGTGTGATAGTGAGATCCAGTCTAAGAAAAAAAAGAAAGAGGAAGAAAAGACAGAGAAACAGAGAGAGATAGCAAAAGAGAAAGAGTGAAGAAGAAAGAGAAAAAGAAAGTAAAAAAAGGAGAGAGGAAGACATGAAGGGAGAGAGGAAAAAAAAGGAGGAAAAGGGTGGAAGAGAGAAAGAAAAAAGAAAAAAGGAGAGAGAGGAAGAGAGAAAGAGATGAAGGAATATGTTATCTCCTCAACAAATGTTAATAGTACTAACTGAGAGCTAATTCATGTTATTTGTTTTAAGTCTGTAACAAGACCCAGAAGAATCCTTAGCTCTATTTGTTGGCATTGAATTCTTCAATCAATCAATGAATCAATGTTTTATTTATTTTAGTAACTACCATGTGTTAGCACTATGCTAAGGGCTACGGATACAAAAAAGAGGAAAAAAGACAATCTGCCCTGAAGGAGCTTATAGTCTAATGGAAGGGACATCATACAAATAAATATATACAAAGTTTTGTAAGAAGACTGAAAAGGTAGGAGAGGGCTAGGTTATGAAGGGTTTTGAATGGAGGATGGTGTGATTGGACTTGAACTTTAGGAAAATTGTGCCCATCAAAAACATCCTTGACTAGGTTCCTAAAAGGAAAGAGGCTGCTTTCTAACTAGGGCTATTCTTAGTAGAATGCATCTTCACATCATATAATTGATAGAGAGGCAGAGAATGCACTACCCCACTGCAACTATGTCATATCCA
This sequence comes from Macrotis lagotis, assembly GCF_037893015.1. Classification (NCBI taxonomy): domain Eukaryota; kingdom Metazoa; phylum Chordata; class Mammalia; order Peramelemorphia; family Peramelidae; genus Macrotis; species Macrotis lagotis. The sequence continues at coordinate 884,314,872 of NC_133658.1, forward strand.
AAACATTTATCATGTGCTAGGAACTGTGATAAGTTCTGGGACAACAAAAATGAATTTTGTTATTTTTTTTTTCTAGTTCTATAGTTCTTTGGTGGTTTGATGTGACATTGACTAAATTTGAGTAGTATTTCCATGTCTATCACATTGCCTCTGCTTGCCCATGAGTAATTAATATTCCTCTAATTATTTAGGCCTATTTTTATTTTGGTAATTAGTGATTTGGAGTTGTATTTACAATTTTTGTGTGTATTTTAGTAGGTAGTTTTCCACATGAATCCCATTTAGATAAATCCATGTAAATTTTCATATAAACCATTTGGACAACACGTACACACCCCTGTATATCTTTCCAGGAATCTTGAATAATTTTGATTTATGGAACCCCCTTGTTGGAAGACAGTGTTTAAAGGCCTGGTTTTGCTCCACTAACTGAATTATAATTAACAACCATAACCAACTCATCAGAGATGTCTTTCTCTTCAGGCTCTACCTATGACTCTCTGGACCTTCTTTACCACACCATAGAAACTTCCTCACCCTACTTGGAATATTTTGCTCCTTTGGCCCTTTTCCTCTGTCTGGCTCTACCTCCCAGAACCTCCATTTTAAAGGAAAATGCCCTGGCCAGTCATGTTTTTGTGCTCACCAAATGTCCTCTTGACACCCTGGTCCTCTAGGAGAGATGTTGTGAAGGAAAACTGAAAGGAATTGGCAAGAAATAAGATTTAGCAGGTGAATTTGGAGGAAGAATTGAGGATGACAGTGTTATGGATGACTGGGAGGTTGGTGATGCCACCTATAGAAAAAGTAAATTCAGAAGAAGAGAGGTAGGGAAGACAATAATGTATGTTTCTTACACATTAAGTTTGAGATCTTTGTAGGACATCAGTTTGAGATGTTCAAAAAGCAATTGGAGGTATGAAAGAGTTCTAAGGGAAACTTAGGAGGTAGAGAACAGTCAGCCAGTGGACACTAAAAAGGATTAATCGGGGGCAGCCAGGTGGTGCAGTGGATAGAGCACCAGCCCTGGAATCAGGAGGAGCTGAGTTCAAATCCTGTCTCAGACACTTAATAATTGCTTAGCTGTGTGACCTTGGGCAAGTCATTCAAAACCCCATTGCCTTAAATAAATAAAAAAATTTTAAAAAGGATTGATCAAACAGAGTGGAGACCCAGGAGAGAATAGTAGCACCTAAGTCAAGGAAGGACACAGTATCCAGAAGGAAGGACAACAGATAACAGCACCCAGTCCTGAGAGGAAACAGAGAACGATGAAGACTGAGAAGAGGCATTGAGTTCTTTATCCAGGTGCTTGTTATGTAGCATGGGCAAGTCCAGTGATCGATCATCTGGGAACCATCATGGTCATAAAAGCACAACTGGCTCAGTAGATGGTGGGGATTTTTTGTTTTTGTTTTTGTTCTTATTATGAAAGTAAAAACATCTCAGGAAACTTCTTTTTTTTTCTTGTAAATGGTATTTTATTTTTTTCCAGTGACATATAAAGACCATTTTTAACATTCATTTCTTAAAATCAGATTTTGAGTTTCAGATTCTTCTCTTTCCTTACCCCTCTTCCTAAAATGGTAAGCAATTTGATATAGGTTATATATGTACAATCATGTAAAACATATTTCCCTCTTAGTTATGTTGTGAAAGAAGAAACAGAACAAAAGAAAAAACTACAAAAAATAAAGTGAAAAAAATTGTATGTTTCGTTCTACATTCAGATTCCCACGGTTCTTTCTCTGGAAGTACAACCTGCTACCTAGATAACATTTCTCCTCAGGAGTCCTTCGGAATTGTCCTAGATTGTTGTATTGATGAGAAGAGTGATCAGTCATAGTTGATCATTACACAATTATTATTTCTATGGTACGGTGCTGTCCTGTCAGTTCATGTCAGTTTTTTTCAGAAAACTTCTAGAGAAACAAGTTGATATACCTGGTCTTCCTCTAAAAAGGCATGGGAAGGACATATCCAACAATGTGCTAATAGACATTTAGCAACAAGCCCTGTAAAAAGAGAATTTATATAAAACACATTTTTTCTGTTTAATCTGATTTAAATTTCCCCCACTTTATTACATCTAGATAACCAGTAAAACAATCAAATCTTGATTTTTAATATCTGCTATTTTCTGAGGTATAAACTCTCACAATAAAAACTAAACAACCTTTTCCTTTAAGCCTGTTAGTGCGGTCTCTAGCACATCCTTGCCCTCATTATTTCTTATTTCTAAGTTACATCTTCTGCACTACAAAACCAGGGATGCTTCCTGACAAGGCCAAGAGTATCAGGTTACCTTGGGACAACATAAGGGTATTTGATGGTATCTCCTTCCTTAGAATAAGCAGAAGCACATGGTCTTCCTAGTTGCCCTCCAGGTAATCCTCCTGAAGTCAACTGGCAAGTTTGCCTATTTGGAGGGTCTGGCATGATGCTGGCTAGTGGTATCAGACTGTGACTTCTCTCCTGGAAGAGCAAACAGAAGGAAGGAGAGGTCCAAGACATACCATAGGAAGAAGAAACTTCTAAACCTCAACAAGGAAGCCAAGAAGAACGTAGAAAGCAAAATTCACAAATACATAGAGATGCCAAAGAAACTTGGAGTGCTGATGTTAGACCAATCAAGTCCATATTCTCCAGAGGAGGGAAAACAAAGACTTGGGGTTTATAGTTACTAGATGACTGATGGCCTTTGACGGTGGACTGAAACCAGACCTGGAGGGTTTGAACCCTGACTAGGTGGTGAGTAAACAGAGACTTTGATAATAACCGGGTAATCATAACAGTTCACATTTTTACGTGCTTCCTCCTCCCAAAAACCCGGTGAGGGATCATGCCAGTGGGATTATTCCCATTTCCCTTATGCCCTAAGCACTCCCAGGAGATGGAGAGTTCATTCACTCCTCAAATATTTATTGACTCTTCCCCATTACTGTCTCCATGGAGATGATCAAATTCAATCAGTTGGTTAGTAAATCAGAGGGAGTGCTGGGATTAAAGTCTCCAACACCTGGCTGCCAAGGTTTTGTTGTCCCCTCTGGACCGAGTTGTTCTCTCCTTACTCCTTCCCCACTCCAGAAGACGAATAAAATATTTAGGAAGTATCAGCATTCATTAGTTTTCACCCAAAAAATAAGAGACTGAAAACTCCCCCCCAAAAAAAACAGTTTTTGCCAGACCTTAGTAATAAATATGTCCCCAGTCCTCCTAGACTACACACTCTGAAAGAACTTTAGACATCATCCCCCTCATTTTGCAGATGAGTAAACTGAGGCACTGAAGTGGAATAATTTGCCTAAGGTTACCCAGTAAAAGTTTGAGGTAGGATTTGAACCAGATCTCTTTAATTCCAGCCAAGTGTCTCATATATTAGGAGGATACAATTGTTTTTTTCATTCAAAAGATACTTATGAAGCATTTCTTTCCCCTCCCCTCTCCCTACCCCTAATAGTCTGACCTTCAAGGAACTCTCTAGTTTGGAGAAACAAAGTAAATTCTTGTGGAGGGGGGCACTAACATAGATTTACAGCTGTGGTTCATGCTATCTCTGACAGATGAGAAGGCTGACAGCCAGAGAGGATTTGAACTCAGATCCCCTGACTCTAAAGACCAGTCTGATTTCTGTGCTTCTTTTTCCTCAACTCAGATATACCTTGTCCTTGTGTCTCTGTAAACTCGTCTTCAGGAGGAGGAGGAAGTTTTGGAAGGAGAATAAAACTAGAACGAAAAGATCCTTCTGATTTAAACTCATTTAGTAAATCCATCTGCAAAATGAGTTTAAGTAAGGTCATTTTCAATTCTAGTCCAACCCTTTTCATTTTACAGATGGGGAAACTGAGGCTTAGGGAGATGAAGCCACCTCCCAGGGTCATAGGGCTTAGAGATTTCATGGATTTAGAGCTGAAATGTCAGCTTAGAATGTCATTTAGTCCAATATGTCTTCATTTGACAGATGAGAAAACCGAAGCTCAGTGAGATGACTATGTCTTGCCTGAGGTCACCCAGGTGGCAAGCCTCAGGTTTTCCCTCCGAACCCCCCTGCCTCAGAGCAGGCCAGGGCCTGGGGGTTGGTGCCAGCTGAGTGAGTTCAGAGGAGGGGAGAAGGCAGGGAAGGAATCCATCACTTCTCACACTTGCTGGCGGAGAAAATGCAAAGCTCTATTGGAAGAGGTCCCTGCTGGCTCATGAGGACAGTAATGTGTGTTCGCTGCTAGGAGACCAGTCCCAAACACACTCGCCCCTCAAACTTCCCAACCTGTGCCTCAAGGGTTCAAGGGGAGGGTTTGAGTCTGCATTAGGGTCTCTGGTTTGGGGACAACACCTGGGAAACTGGGGGGAGGGGAAGAAAGAAGCCCCCATCCCTTCCTTCCACTCCTATTTGGGGGTTCCATTTCAGTAAAACTGTAAACTCCTTTCTTCTTTCTAGCCCTTTGGCTGGCCAGAGTTCAGGTGGGAGCTGGCTTAGGAGTCTCTCCCCACACCCACCCTTCTACCCTGGGCCTGGATCTAGTAGGTATCCCACAAATGGGGGCAGGGGATAGAGAATTACCCCAGAGTCCCAGAAACACAGTAGAAAGCAGGGCCAGGACATGGATTAGGAATATGTGGGCATAGGAAGAATTTCTTATCTGTGAAATGGGGAATAATAATTCCTCTATTGTTATTATCTATTAGTCTAAGTCTAGTGGACAGAATTAGGACCTTAGAGCCAGGACACTATATTGCATATTGATTTAGAGTCAGAGAGAGCTGAGTTTGAATCCTATCACTCATATTTATGATCTAGTGATTAAAGTGCTTGGCATGGACTCCAGAAGCCCAGATACCAACTCTGCAACTAATGGCTGTTTGACCATGGGAGATTGCTTAGACTCTTTTTGACTCTCATTGTTCTCATCTGTAAAATGGGGTGGGGGGGGAGTCATGACTATACTATTTTTATTACGCACAAAATTATATTTTATACATTATATGGAGGCAGGAAGACATGAATTCAAATCCAGATCCTTATGCTTACTGGTTGTGTATCAATGAGCAAGTCATTGGTCAGCCTCTCTTAGTTTCAATTTTTTTCATCAGCAAATGAGGGCAATAATGATATCTGTAGCTATAAGTAGATGTCTGTAGACTTCACAGGATTGTTGTGAGGGTCAAATGATATTACGTATGCAAAAAACTTTCCAAATTTTGAGGCCAGATAGAGATAAGAGTTGTTAGTATTTATTATTGAATCCCTAGCCCCCAACCCAGTGCCAGACATGTGAGTTTAATAAAAGATTGCTAAAAATGAATGAAAGATGGAACATTGAGAAAAAGAGATGAAAAAGGACTGATGACTGTGATTTATTTTCCCCTGTTTCTCCATCCCTTCTATCTTTATTCCTTTTCTCCATCTATGGTTGGGACAACTGATTTGTCCTCAGCTTGGTCAAGGCCCTTTATCTCATTTCCTGCCAGGCCAGTCCCTGGACCCTTCCTAAGGGTTAGTGGGGTTTTTTTTTTTTTAAATTATCTGTGTCCAACTCTTTATGACTCCATTTGGGATTTTCTGGGCAGAGGTGCTGGAAGGGTTTGCCACTTTCCTTCCCCAGCTCACTTTACAGATGAGGAAACTGAGGTAAATACACTGAAGTGATTTGTCTAGAATCACACAGCTGGGAAGCGGTCTGAGGTCAGAACTGAACTCAAGAAGGAGTCTTCCTGACTTCATGCTCTTCCCAAGCCTAGGCTACCTTTTTATCTGGCCATGATGTGTATCCTTAGGAATCCTATGCTCAGGCTGCTAATAATTTATGTGAAAAGGAGGTCCCCTTCTCCTAGACCTCTGCTCAGTTCCCATCAAGAATGGTTCCCAGGTCAACAGGAACCATCTAGTGGATCCATACGTCTAATGGATCAGTGGGGGCCTTGCTTTCTCTCATCAGGGTGAGGTTTCTCTTTCCACCTCAGCAGGAGAACCAAACCTAGGTTTACAATGGAAACTTCATTCATTAGCAAATATTTGAGTCACCTACTATTGGTGAGGCCTGTACTGTATTATATAGACTAATCAATTTGTTGAACATTTACTGTACCAGCATTAGGTTGGTGTTGGAGAATCATATATAAATATTGAAATAATTCCTATCCATTCCATTCTAAGGGATTATGGATTTAGAGTTAGAAGTTTCCTTAGAGGTCAATCAGCTCAACTTTCTCATATTACTGAGGAAGCATCTTACAAATGAGGAAGGGAAGACCCAGGGAGATAAAGGGACTGACTGACTGGCCATTGGACTGTGGGTATTTCTCAAAGCTTTGTCCTGGACTATTTTTCTCTTTTTCCCCCTATTATTTGGTGACCTCATCAGCTGAGGGATCCTTGATTACCTCTTCATTTATTACTCCTAGTTTCTCTCCTGAGCTCCAGGCTCACCTCACTAGTTACCTTTTGGACATTTCTCATGGAAGGTCTCATAGGTGTCCAACACAGAATTCATTATCTTACCTCTAAACCCAATAACTGTCCAGGGTACCACTCTCTTTCTTATCATTCAGATTCACGACCTTGGATTTATTCTTGACTTCTCATTCCCCTATATTCCACATATCTTATTGATTTTTAAGGCTTGTTAAATCTACTTATGTATTATCTCCAGTTTCCATCCTTCCTCTGCTCACAGAGATACTTGGATCCCTCTATTACCTTTTACTGGGATTTCTGCAATAGCTTTTTAATTAATCTCCCTGCCTGAAATGTCTCCCTTCTCCAAACTTTTGTTTCCACATGACCGCTAAAGTGATATGACTAAAACACATGTCTGATTTTATCTAACTCCTTTATTTGAGAAGCTTCCATGACACCCTCTTGCCTCCAGGATCAAATACAACTCCCCTTCCCAAGTTTGTTACATGTTACGTCACTCCTCACACTCTATGATCCAACTGACCTGTTTTCTGTCCTTCCCACGTACCACCCCATCTCTATCTGCTGGGACTTGTGCCTAGATAACTCTCCCTCCTCACCTCTGTCTTCCTCCAAAGCTCAACTCAGATATCATCTTCTTACATGAGACTTCTGATCTTTCCTTATCCTAACTACTAGTGGCTCCCCTCACCAAATTATCTTGAATTTGCTGGGTATATATTTTATATTTAATTCACAGAATTACAGAATTTGGGAGATGGAAGGAACCTTGGAGGCTCTTTGGCTGCCCCATACAAGAAAGGAATTCTCCCTTCTATGTATATGTATACACATCATTTTTTCAACTATTGGAATGTAAGCTTTTTGAGGACAGGGACTCATGTCCCTGTTTTGTCCCAGCTTATAGTAGCCACCTAACAATGCTTTTTGATTAGATGAATGACTATTCAAGGGCAAAGATGAGATTTAAATTCAGAACCTTGGTTCTGGCTCTCAAGCTCTACCCACTAAAGGCTCTACCCCTCTCAGAAGAGTGTTCTAGGGTCTTCCTTCAAAGTTGAACTCTGTCTGAACTTGAGCTAAGGTTACTAGTATATAAGATGAACAAACAAGCCTTTATTAGGCACCTAATTCACCAGAGAAACTTCCCTACTTATTTTTGGGCCCAATGTGAAGCTTTGAGATCTAAATCTTGGAACCATCCCAGTCCTCTATGACACAGTAGAGTCAGATTCAGGCAGAGGACCTGGACTTGAGTCTTGAGTTCATGTCCATGGGCAAGTCACTCTCTTTCTTTCTCTCTCATTGTCTTCATCAGTAAAATGAGAGTATTGGTTTGGAGGATCTCAAAAGTTCTTTCCAAATATATTCCTAATATTCTTTGTGGCCCAAACTCATTTCCCTGGACACTAAGAATACCTGTGTTTGTGTGTGTACATGGGGCTGATCATGTGTGTGTGTGTGTGTGTGTGTGTGTGTGTGTGTGTAGTGTGACCAGGACCTATACCTGGTTTCCCACGCCCTGTAATTTCTTCTGCCTTCACACCTTTGCTTCAGGGGAGGCACCAGCTTGCCCAGAACAATACCCGCTGATGCCCCAAGGACTTCCTGGAGTGGGGCATGGGTGAGTAGGGTTGGGTTGGGTTTTTCCTGAGAAGCTTGCTACACATTCCTTCCAGCTCTGTGGGGGCTTGTCTGTGCACAGGAGAGAGGGTGGGCCCAGCACATCTCAGGCCCCAGGATGCCCCTGGGAGGAGAGCAGGCAGCTGTGCCAAGGCTCCCTGGATTGGAAACCAGCTGCAGGAGGTGAAGTGGTGCCAGAATGGGCAGCTGGCTAAACAATGCTCCCCTCACTCTTTCTCCAAAGCAGGGAGCAAGGAAAACTTCCAGATGGCTCCACACTTGCTTGGGGGAGACAGCTGGGATTCCCCGGAGGTTTTTTGGAGGGGGAAAGGGTGAAAGAGCAGTCTTCTCTAAGAAGTCAGGAAGGACATTAGACTCTGATTCTCTTTGGGGATGACTAGGGTAGAGGGAATACTTTACAATGGGCAAGGGTCAACCTGTGTGACCTTGGACAACAATCTGAACCCCAGTTTCCTCATTTTCAAAATAAAGGGGATTGGACAAGATCAGGGGCTCTTGACCTTAGCCAGACTTATAAATACTCCTCAGCTTTCATTAAAATTGGCCCATGTTTTCTAATTGGAATAAAAAGGAATAAATTTGAGAATTTAGCTTGCATATCCATATAAGAAATAAAATAGGTTCTTTAATTTTTTTCATAAAGAAGATTTTATTTAGGACTTGGAAACTTATTGTAGTTTCTTAAGATGTTTGATGTACTTCCTGTCACCCCCAACACTACTGCTTTGGGGGTATTTCAAGGAGGACAATAACAGAGCGGTTTGCCAAATATTCTCCAATACCTATAATAAACTTTGCCTGGTTCCAGGGGTACATACACTTCACACAGGGAACCCTTGGAAGACGTGATCTTTGTTGTCCCTTCCAGAACTAGCTCCTATGACTTGAAGAGATTTGAGGTGACTTTTGTTAGTGACTCCTATGCTGGAAGAGGGTCCCCACTGTGTCCCTATGTCAACACTCCCCAGTTATTCAGGTTAAAAACTCAAATCAATCAGACCACAAATTTTTTAAAAGGAATTTACTCTGTGCCAAATATGAACATTCTGGGAATAAAAGGACAAAAGAGAAGCAATTCCTCACCCAAAGGAGCTTAGAATTTATTAAAGAAGAGAATATTTATATAAATAGTCTACCATTTCAATTTATTATTTATTTTGAACATTCTTTTCTTCCTAAATTTTGAGTTCCAAATTTTCTTCCTCCTTCCCACCTCTCCTCCACTCATTGAGAAGGCAAATAATATGCTATGGATTATACATGTGAAATTGTGCAAAATATATTAGCCTTATTTCTTTTTATTTTTTCCCCAGTTGCATGTTAAAAGCTTTGACATTCATTTTAAAAACCAAATAGCCATATTTTTTTAAAAGCAAGAAAAATAAAAAACAGTGAGAAAACTATACTTCACTTTGCATCTAGAGTTCATGATTTCTTTCTCTGGAAGTGAACACTATTATTTCATCATGAGTCTTCTGGAATTTGAGCAGAGTAGCCAAGTCTTTCTTTCACAGTTGACCATCATTACAACATTGTTATTATTGTGCACCATGATCTCCCAGCTTTTCTCACTTCACTTTGCATCATTTCATATAGGCCTTGCCAAGTTTTTCTGAAACCACCCCAGCTCATCATTTCTTATAGCACAATAGAATTTCATCACAATCATATACCACAACTTATTCAGTCATTCTCCAAATGATGGCTATCCACTCAGTTTCCAATTCTTTGCCACCACAAAAACAGCCGATAAATATTTTTATACATATTGGTCATTTTCCTTTTCTTTGATCTCTTTGGAGTACCAACCTAGCAGTGGTGTTGCTAGGTCAAAGGATATGCATAGTTTTATAGCCTTTTGGGCCTAGACTCAAATTGGACAGAATGACTGGACCAGTTCACTATTTCATCAGCAGTTCATTAGTGAACCTATTTTTTTCCTTCAATCCATCCAACTGTTGTGATTTCTGATAAGTGTGAGGTGGCATATCAGAACTGTTTTAATTTGCTTTGATCAATAGTGATTAGGGCATTTTTATATGATTATTATATAATTTTGATTTCTTCTTCAGAAAACTTCCTATTTATATCCTTTGACCATTTATCAATTGGAAAATGACTCTTATTTTTAGAGATTTGACTCAGTTCCAAATTTTAAAAAAAAGCTATTCCCCAATTGACAAATGGTCAAAGGATATGAAAAGGCAATTTACAGATGAGGAGATTAAAGCAATCCATGGTCATATGAAAAATTGCTCTAAATCATTACTTATTAGAGAAATGCAAATTAAAGCTTCTCTGAGGTACCACCTCACACCTCTCAGACTGGCCAATATGACCAGAAAGTCTAATGATCATTGTTGGAAGGGTTTTGGGAAATCTATTGTTATTGTTATTTTATCTATCTATCTATCTAACTATCTATCTATCTATCTATCTATCTATCTATCTATCTATCTATCTATCTATTGTTGGTGGAGCTGTAAACTCATCCAACCTTTCTGGAGAGCAATTTGGAACTATGCCCAAAGGGCACCAAAAATGTGCCTACCCTTTGATCCAGCAATACCACTACTGGGTCTATACCCTGAAGAGATGATGAAAAAGGGTAAAAACATCACTTGTACGAAAATATTTATAGCAGCCCTGTTTGTGGTGACAAAGAATTGGAAATCAAGTAAATGTCCTTCAATTGGGGAATGTCTTAGCAAACTGTGGTATATGTATGTCATGGAACACTATTGTTCTATTAGAAACCAGGAGAGATGGGAATTCAGGGAAGCCTGGAGGGATTTGCACTGCACATACTAACAGCAACATGGAGGTGCAACAATCAGGGACAATTTGGGGCTGTCTGCAATGGAGAATACCATCTGTATCCAGAGAAAGAACTGGAGTTTGAACAAAAACCAAGAACTATTACCTTAAATTTAGGGGAAAAAAACCTGATATCTTACTGTCTGATCTTGCTAGCTCTTATACTTTATGTTTCTTCCTTAAGGATATTATTTCTCTCTCATCACACTCAATTTGGATCAATGTATACTGTGGAAACAATGTAAAGACTGGAAAATTGCCTTCTGTGGGGGGGGGGTGGGGGGAGGGAAGTAAGATTAGTGGAAAAATTGTAAAACTCAAAATAAATAAAATCTTTAAGATAAAAAAAAGAAATTTGACTCAGTTCTATACTGTTTTTGAGAAATGAAATCTTTTTTTTTAGGTTTTTGCAAGGCAAATGGGGTTAAGTGGCTTGCACAAGACCACACAGCTAGGTAATTATTAAGTGTCTGAGACTGGATTTGAACCCAGGTACTCTTAACTCCAAGGCTGGTGCTTTATCCACTACGCCACCTAGCTGCCCCTGAGAAATGAAATCTTTGCCAGAGAAATTTGCCATAAATTTTTTTGATATTACTTCATTTTTTGGGTGCTTTTCAGTATAGTGTAGTCTCCCTGACCATTTCTTTTAGCTAGCTCTATTTTTGCTTTTGCTTTGCCTGAGATAATGATTGTTATGTAGGTCTTTTTAAAAAAATTTCAGCTATACCATGCTAGATTGTTGTTTTAGCCCTTAATTTTAACTCTGTGTATGTGTTTCTGTTTTTTAATAGCAACATATTGTTGGATTCTGGTTTCTAATTCATTCTGTAATCTGCTTCCATTTTATGGGTGAGCTCATACCATTCATATTCATAATTAGGATTACTGTGTATTTGCCTCTATCACTTTTTTTCTATCAATCTCTCTCTCTCTCTCTCTCTCTCTCTCTCTCTCTCTCTCTCTTTCTCATTCTTGTTCAAAAGTTGACTTTATGCATAACTACTATCTCCCTTAATCTATCTTCCTATTGACTTTCCTGCCCCCATTCTCTTATCCTTTTCTTCTCCTATTTTCTTATTGGTTAAATTACATTTCTATACACAACTGAGAGTGTATGTATGTACGTATTTGTATCCTTCCCTCTTTGAATGAATTATGAAACTGAGGTTCAAGCATTGCCCACTACCCCTGTCCCCAATTTACTCTCCATTTGTAAAAGCTTTTTCTCATGCCCCTATTTTATGTGAGAATGTTTTCAGTATTTTTGTCTTTCCCTTCCTTCTTCTCCTAGTTCATACCTCTTTCTCACCCCTTCATTTCTTTTGGAACTTATTCCTACTTAAATTGACTCAAATTCTTTCCTTCCTTTTAATTGCCTTAATAATAATAATAATAATAATAATAAAGTTCTTTGGAGTTACTTATATCATCTTCTCATATAGGAAAACAGTTTATTTGTCTTGACTTTCTTATGATTGATCCTTCATTTTTACCTTTTTAATGCTTCTCTTGAGTCTTGTCTTTGAATTTCAGATTTTCAATTTAGCTCCAATCTTTTCCTCTGGAAGACTTGAAAGTCCTCTATTTCATTAAATATCCATTTTATCCCTGAATGATTACACTCAGTTTTGTTGGTTAGTTAACTCTTGATTATAATCCTAATTCCTTGGCCTTACAAAATATTATATTCCAAACCCTGTGCTCTTTTAATGAGGAAGCCACTAAATCTTATGTGATCCTGACTGTGGCTCCATGGTATTTGAACTGTTTCTTTATGGCTGTTTAAAGTATTTTTCTCTTTTGACCTGGGAGTTCTGAAATTTGGCTCTAATATTCCTGGAAATGTTCATTTGGAGATCACTTTCAGGTGGTGGTCTCTGCATCTTTTCAATTCTCTTTTACACTCTTTCTTTGATAATAGCTTTTAGGTAGTTCAAAATTCCTAAATTATCTCTTCTTAGTCTATTTTCCAGGACAGTTATTTTTCCAATGAGATATTTCACATTTTCTTCATTACTTTGACTTTATTGTTTCTTCATGTCTAGTAGTCATTATTTTCCATTTGCTCTATCTTAATTTTAAGGAATTATTTTCTTTAATGAGATTTTTTCCCCTTTTCCATTGGGCCAGTAGTGGTTTTCAGGGAATGTGTCTTTTCAGCGAATTTTTATGTCTCTTTCATCATTTGGCCAATTCTGCTTTTTTAAGATGTTATTTCCTTCAGTACTTTTTTTGCCTCTTTTTATGAAGCTGTTAATGCTCTTTTCATAATTTTCTTGTATCATTCTCATTTCTTTTCCAATTTTTTCCTCTACCACTCATCTCTCTTCCAGTTAGCATTTTTATTTGAGGCATTTTTTCCCAGGTAGTTATGATCAAATACTTTTTTAATTATTGCTCATTTTTCCAGCTTTCTCTTTTTAACTTTAAACTTTTTTGTTAAAGATAGCTTCTACTCACAGGGTGGTGGGGACACATTATCCCAAGCTTTAGGGGTTTTTTTGTGCTACTGTTTTCAGAGCTAGTTATTCTTCCAAAGTGGAGTTAATCTGAGAGAGGTATGATCACTACTCTTCTGGTTTGCACTCTGATCTTTACCCAGAGAGCTCCTCTGGTCACCTGTAGCTGCAAATACTCTTCTTCTTCTTCTTCTTCTTCTTCTTCTTCTTCTTCTTCTTCTTCTTCTTCTTCTTCTTCCAAGGCAAATGGGGTTAAGTGGTTTGCCCAGGGCTAGGTACTTATTAAGTGTCTGAGGCCGGATTTAAACTCAGGTACTCCTGACTCCAGGGCTGGTGCTCTATCTACTGCGCCACCTAGACGCCCCTTAGCATTCTTCTTGGTACTGGAACTGTGACCAGGTCCCCTGCTCCCATCAACACTTCTCTCTACCCCAAAACTTAGGCCCAGAACTACCTATAGACAATAGAGTTGTCAATCAGTGTCGACAAAGGATTCCTGATAATCTATTTCTGACCAGTTGTTGGATCCCCTTATCATCTCTGGACTGAAAATTCTCAAAGTTGTGGCTAGAAGTAGCTATTGACACTGCCACTTGTGTTGTGGGTCCAGATAGGTCTTCACCCAGGTGTCATAGACTTCTCCTCTGACTTCTTAAGTTTTCTTAGGCCAGAAAATGTCTCGCCCTGACCTTTTTTTGTCTTTGCCACTCCAGAATTTGATTTGAGGCATTATTGTAAAGTTATTTGGAGGAGAATGTTGGGAGAATTCAGCTGGGTGGCTGCTCCTCATCTTCCAACTTGGATCCACTTTTACACTACGACTTTTGGGACATCCTATTACAAATATATTCAGAATACATGCAAGATAAAAAAAATAGGAAGAAAGAAGGATATTAGCATTGGAGGAGGGAAATTGGGAGAGGTTTGGTGTTTGAGCAGAGTTTTGAAGTACTGCCAATCAATTAATAAGCATCTGTTGTGTGCTATGAACTACTTTAGGCTTTGGGGATAAAATGATGAATATGAAACAATTCTTGCCCTCAGGGCAATTATGTTCTAATGGGAAGAGGGGGAAACCACTTCACACTGGGTTGTTTTGATCTGAGAAGTCGTTAGGATGGGGAGTGGATGGTGCCAAATGGTGAAGAATTATGATGTTTTTTCCTAGGAACAAAGGTCATCTTGGTTTGTTTATTGTCCTCAGATGAAGAAGTAGAAAGTCTGGGTAGAACAGGGAGAGATATAGGTGTGCAGCAGCAGGTCAGAGGGCAAGATGCACTAACTGCGTATTCCCTGGTAGCCACATGGAGAACTGGGTGAGATATGGAAAGGTAGAAAACAAATTTAAATGCCAAACAGAGAAGGTGGTGGCTCTATGAGTGGAGGGAAATTGTGAGGAAGAAAGAATTAAGGAGGCATGGCAGCTGATTAGATAGAAGGGATGAGGGAGAGTGGTGGAAAGGGATGGGGGTATTATCCTTGCCTTTACAGACAAAATGCTGCTAAGTGGTCAGCCTGGGAGTATGAAAGCTTAGCCATGGAGGGCAGAGAGGGTGAAGGAGAGTGGTGGTAAAGTCCAGCTCACTGATGGTTGCCCAGAGAGCTCACAGTCAGTGGTGGGATGGGGAATGAGTCTGGCATCTACATTATTCAGGGCTCCTTTGGCATTCCCACCCTTTGATAGATTTCACAATTGCTTCATGGTGTCACTGGATGCCCCATCTCCACTTGGGTGCCAGGTGACTCAGAGAGGCCCTCCATGCACATATTAATCACAGAACCTGAATTACCAGAGAGATTAGGGGCAGGGTGTGACCACAGGCCAGGAGGGCACCAGGCCCCTTGGGGAGCATTGGAGGAGACTGGAGCTGCAGAAACAGAAGGGAGGTGGGTGGGGCAATATCCCTGGAAGAAGCTGACTAGGTCAGTCTCCTGGGTACTAGCCTGGAGCCTGGGTGGTGACTTGGAAAGAGTGCTTGATCTGGAGTCCCCAAGGGCCTTGGGTTCCAGGTCTGCCTCTGACTTGTGGAAAGAGTTCCTAGCCTATGTAATCTCTCTGAGCCCACCTAACCCTACAAGGTCTGCCCTAACTCTAAATCTATGTACCCCATATTCCTTTTATCTTTCCATGTCCTTATCTACAAAATGAAGGGGCAGACCAGCTGACTTCCAACTATGATCCGTTGTCCTTATGTCTCAAGTCTCTATTGCCCCATCAGTCAATAGAGGAATTGAATGACTTCTAAGATCTTTTCCAACCCTACATCTATCTTCTTTTTATTTTTCTAGCCTCTGTTTCCTTGGGTTCAAATCCTGTCCCAGGTACTTGTAATCTTGAGCAATCTTAAGCAATCTCATTTAACTTCTCTCGAATTTAGTTTCTTTATCTTTAAAATGGAGATCATAATATCCCCTATCTGTTAGTGTCATTTAGAAGTCCAAATGAGGTGACATATATACAGTGTTTTGCAAAATATATAAATACAGATTATGAGAATGAACCCATTATCCTTTTGCTTTTCTAGCCTCAGTTTCCCCACTTGTAAAATGCAGAGAGTTGGTTTCAAGAATTCTTGAGAACCTCTAACTCCAGCTCTAACTCAAAGACACATGGGTGGCCACCTGCTCAGCTCTCTGGGAGTCCAGCAGGACAGATAGAGGGCTGCGGAGGCAGATACTGTGTCCATGAACAAAGGCTGTCCAAAGCAGTCTACAGAGCAAGGAGAGGCCATGGGGCCTCAGTCTTGGTGGGCGGCACCCTATCAAGGCTTCCCGAGGACATGGTCTTCTGCCCAGGAGGGATCCCTGGGAGAGATGAAGGGAAAGAGGAAGCTGTGTCTGGTGTAGAGGATGCAGCTGCATCCTCCATCCCAGACTTCTCGTTCCAACTTTCCTCGGCCGGCTTTACGGCCATCCCTCCTCCTTCTTCCCTGTAATCTGAGCCCAGGCTGGGAACTGGCCCCCACCTCTGGCTGCTTCCTCTCAACACCTGCCTCCTGTTCTCAGAGTTCCCATGGGATTGCCACTGACTCAGGAGGTCTGGGGGGGCTGGCCAGGGCCTCTTGACTGCCTTTCTCTCTCACTTTGGAGTGGCTGTCCAGAGCTCTGAGTGAACTTTGGAATTAGAAAGATCTGCAGTGTAAGGGATCTGAACCCAGGCCTCTCATAGAGAAGAAAAGAAAGTCTGGTGAAAATGATGACTGAATTTGGAATCTTAAAACCTGTGTGATCTTGGATAAGTCACTGGGTCTCCATTGACTAGTTTCCCGGGTCTAGAATGGTAGAGGATCTCAGAGGCCATCTAGTCTAAGATTTTCATTTTATAGATAAGGAAACAGGCTAGAGAGAAAAAAAAGATTTATAGATTTATCTAAATTTCTATGTAGACATTTAGATGCCTTCATTTTACATAAGAGGAAACTGAGACAAGAGGGGAAAAATCCTAATGCCAAAGAATTCAGAGCTAGGGAGAGACATTAAAGACCATTTAATCCAAGTCCTTCTTTCTACAGTTGGAGAAACTGAGGCTCAAGGAGGTTGTCACTTGTCCAAGATCACATTTGTAGGAAGAAGGCAATAGAAGCTGGATTTGAATCGAGGTCCCTCAGACTCCAGAGAGTCTGGCTCCTTTGTACCATTAAATTTCCTCATCTGTAAAATGAGGGCATTGGATAAGATGTCTCCTGAAGACTCTTCAGCTCTCTGTAAACCTGTGATGAAGTTGTTATTTTTGTGGTCATTGTTTTGTCTTTTGAGAAGTGTCCTGGAGTCATGGAACTTATTCTCAAGGAAGTCTTGCCTCAGTCACTTTCCAGCTGTATGACTCTATGTAAATCATGCCACCTTTTTTTGCCTCATTTTCTTCATCCGTAAAATGGGGATAACAAAATCAGCCTCTTCACACTGTTGTCATGAGGCTCCAGTGAGATACTATCTGACAATGACTTGAAAATCTCAATCAGTTTGAACTGTTCCTACTATCTACTATTTGGGTGGGCTTAGCCAGTAACAGTAACAATTGTCACTTCCATGGGACCTTCTAGTTGGCAAAGTATTGCTAAGAAATTATTTTAAAACGTTCTGTTTTCTCTTTACATTCTCAGAGACCTATTCAGTGGAATTAATAAGTGTGACCCACTTTATGATGAGGAAACTAAGACTCCAGAGAGGTGACGGATCTCATAGACCCATTGTCTGAAAAAAGGATTCAAACCTGAGTCGTCCTGTCTTCCAGAACAATTCTCCATGCCTTCTGTTCCTCCACTTGGAGGAGATGGTTTCCAAGATCCCTTCTCACTAGAACTCTTGTGACCCTCATAAAAAGCCTAAGCTATGTCTAGGGTGTGAGCTCACACCCAGGGTGCAGGGTGGGAGGCCTGCCCGCAGGCCTGGAGCCTTTTAAAACCCAGGCCAGGATTTCTTCTAAACCTTCATCCTTTAATTGAAAAGTATTTTGAAACACCCTCTGTGGATGGAGGGTGGAAGCTAAAGATCAAAGATTCTGGGTTCTGGAATTTGGAGGGGGGGAGGAATGAGGAGAGAGGCAGCCCTGAGCTAATTAGGAGGCTTGTTATGCTCCCAGCTAACTACCACTGGCTTGAGATGCTCTTCACCTGGGGAGAACTGGAACATGAACAACCCTGCCCCACCCTCTCTCATAGCTTAGCTCAGACTAGTAATTACCTGAGAGGCAGATCCCTTGCCCTCCCAAATGTCAGCATGAAGCTTATAAAATGAGACCCCAAGCTTCCAGGACTGTCCAGGAAAGACAGAACTGACTGGAGGGGCTTTCAGGATTCAGGGACTAGATCCAACAGGAAGGGAACATCTTCCTTTCTTTTCTCCAGTCTTACTTGTCTTTTTTTTTTTAAAAAAAAATAATATTTCAGTTTTTCCCAATTACATGTAAAAAAGAATTTTAAACATTCTTTATTTTTAAAATATTGAGTTCCAAATTCTTTCCCTCCCTTCCTGAGACAGTAAGGAATTTTATATAGGTTACACATGTGCATTGCAAAACTTATTTCCAGAAACTCAAGTCTAATGGTAAGGAATTAGGAAGACTTTTCTTTTCTTTCTTTCTTGGAGGCAATGGGGGCAACGTGACTTTTCCAGGGTCACATAGTTAGTATGGGTCTGAATCTGGATTTGAACTCAGCTCCACCACACTCTAGGATTAGTGCTCTATCCACTGTGCCACTTAACTGCCCCCCAAATATATATATATATTTAACGAGGCAATGGGATTAAACAACTGCCCAAGGTCACACAGCTAAGCAAATATCCATCTGAGGGCACATTTGAACTTGGGCTCTTCTGACTCCAGGGCCAGTGCTCTATCTACTGTGCCATCTAGCTGCACTAACATTATTTTTCAATATAATTTGGACTGTCTGATCCTGGAGAATATTTGGGAAAACATACCAAAAGGAGTGTTAAAAACGTTGTTTTGCATGTAATTAGGAAATAGTTAACAAAATAAAAACAGTTTTTAGAAAGAAAGAAAATGCACCTCCCACCTTTTATTCCTGTAAAAACAGGTGTCAATTTGTCAGTTGATTTTCCTGAATTGATAGGATTTTTTTATTTTCTTTGGTATGAGGAAACTGTTAGGGTATAGACAAGGAGGGGGCGATATATTTGGAAATGAATGTGATATAAAAATTAAAAGGACCCATTAAAAAGAAATTTAAGGGGCGGCTAGGTGGCGCAATAGATAGAGCACTGGCCCTGGAGTCAGGAGTACCTGAGTTCAAATCCGACCTCAGACACTTAATAATTACCTAGCTGTGTGGCCTTGGGCACTTAACCCCATTGCCTTGCAAAAACTAAAAAAAGAAAAAAAAGAAATTTAAGAGACAACTGAGTGATGTGGTGAATAATAGAGTCAGGAGGACCTGAATTCAAATTCAGCTTCATTAGCTGTGTGACCCTTGGATAAATCACTTAACCCCAATTGCACCACAAAAATAAAATATAGCAAAAAACTACCATCTTGCTGCAACTTCGAACTCAGTTTCCCATTATCCCTCCCCTTCACACACTCTATGTTATACCCTAGCCTTCTGGCTACTCCTAATGTATGGCTTCTCCTTAATGCCTATCAAAATTCTCTCCCTTTACAGTTTAGTTTAGGCAACTTCTCCTTCCAGGATCTGATCCAGGTTTAAAATGATCATTTCTCCCTCTTACTCATCCGGATCACTACTGGCTTTGAGCAGCTAGGTGACAAAGTAAGTGGATAGAGCACTGCATTTGGAGGCAGGATGATGGGAGTTTGAATCCATCTCAGACATTTGACCCTTACTGGCTGTGTGACCTTGGGCAAGTCACTTAATCCTGATTGCCTCACATCCATGGTCATCTCCAGTCATCCTTATTCACATTTGGTCAATGGACTCAGATGACTCTGGAGGAGAAAGTGAGGCTGGTGATTTTGCACAGCTCCTCACTCAAATCCAATTTGTGTGCACATCATGGCACCACCTCCCTGTTGTTGGAGTCTTTTTCGATAATGAAGGGCAAACATTATTGCTATTGCCTTCTCTCTTTTGCTCCCTTTATACACTATCAGTTTCTTACTCATTATGGCCAATACTATCTCCCTTGAGTAGACTGTAAACATGCTGAGGGGGAAGACCTTGGGTTTCACTTTTGTGTTCTTCACATATAGATAGTCTCTGACAATCTTTTCCCCTCCTCCTCCTCCTCCTCCTCTCCTCCTTCTCCCTCTCCTTCTCTGTCTCCTCCTCCTTCTCCTCCTCCTCCTCCCCTTCTTCCTCCCCTCCCCATCTCCTCCTCCTCCTCTTCCCCCTTCTTCATCTCTTCCTTCTTCTTGTCTTTGTTTTATTCTTGTGAATTCTTTGGTGTAGGAAAATCAGTGAGAAAACTCTATCAAAGCTGGTTCACACCTCCTCTGAAACTTAGAATCTTAGAAAGTGATCTAGGGCACAGAGGTCTTGCCCTTTTTCTAACTGAAGGAGAAATGGAAATAGTCCTGGCATAGGAGTCTGCCATTATCTGTATAGTCTTCCCTGAGCCTCAGTTTCCTCACCAATAAAAAGGAGGGGGCCGGACTGAAAGGGCCCCTTTCAGCTTTAGATCTGAAGAGGCTGAGCATCCCTGGCTTGCCTCTCCATCTCCTCTCTGCAGCTGCACCCCACCCCAGAACATCCCCCTCCTTTTTCCTGGCCTCTGGAATCCCCGTTCCTGGGCAGGTTTACATCCAGACGAGGAGCTGGGTCAGCGTCTTGTGACTTTCCCACTTTCCAGCAGTCAGATTTCCCAGGCTCTCTAGGTTGACATTCTCTAGTCCTTAGAGTTTTCCTCATTTTTTCCCAAGCAGCCTTTCCCAAGATCAAATTGCTGCTATACTCTTTCCTTCCCACCCTGGGGGAGCAGGTGTGGATGAGGGTAGGACAACTCATCTGCAATAATGTGGGTGAGCAGAGAATCCGACTCTGGCCCTGCTTCATGTTCCCTCACCTCTTCCTAGACAAGTCCCAGATGCATGTTTCTGCCAACAAAGTACTCTCAATCTCCCATTCCCAGTTCATTGGCCAGACTCTCCCCCCCCCACAAACCCCATTTTGCAGACAAAATTGTGCCAGTCTGAAATGGCTGTTGTGGAGGATGGGGGAAAAGACAGAAAGGAGAAGAGTAAGAGGAAAGGGGAGGCCCAGTTCGGGGGAGGGCCCTGAATGACCAGAAGCTCAGGGGGTGAATGAAATCTCCTCCCAGCCCTGACCCAGGCAGAAGCACAAAGAGGTCATAAAGAATTTTCAAAGTCAATTCAACTTATTTAGATGAATGAATAATTAAAACACTTAAATATTTACTATGGAATACAAATAGAAAAGAAAGATAGTCTTTGCTCTCAAGGAGCTCACAGTCTAATGAGAATGTACACAGGGTGGGGGGGGGGTGTCAGATGGGAAAGTCCCATAGTCCTTTGGATGAAGTCAAAACAGACCTGAATTTCTTTGTTTTTTAATTTTTATTTAAGGCAGTGGGGTTAAGTGGCTTGCCCAAGGTCCCACAGCTAGGCAATTATTAAGTGTCTGAGGCCACATTTGAACTTGGGTCCTCCTGACTCCAGGACTGGTGCTGTATCCACTCCGCCACCTAGCTGCCCCCTGAATTTCTTTTTGATGCCATTTCCCCTGAAGACCCAGTTCTAGCCATTGAGCTTATTTGGTTTCTAAAGCTGAATCAAGGATCAAGGACCTCCATGGAAAGAACCTTTTCTTCTGAGTTCAATAGTTGGGGCTGGAGGACCCCCAGGAGCAGTGTCCAGGGTGTACCTTCCCAGGATGCTGGCTGTGGGCAACTGGGATGGAGGCATGGCTATTCCCAAGACTCTTGGGCTTGGGGTCCTGGGCAGTAACTTATCAAGGTCTGAGACGAAATGGTCATCTCCAAGCTGCTTCCTGTCTCTCCTCCATGGTGAGACATCATCCGATCTAAATGGGGATGGAATAGTTGTCTTCAGGTATTTGAAAGGCTGCTATGTGAATGACAGATTCCACCTCAGTTAGCTGCATGACCCTTCGTAAGTCATTTAATCTCTGTTTACCTCAGTTTTCCCATCTGTAAAATGAGGATAGTAAAAATAGCATCCACTTCACAGAGCTGATGTGAGGATCAAATGAAATAAAAATTATAAAGTGCTTGGCATGGTACCTGGTAAATAATAGGTGATAAATAAATATTAGCTATTATTATTATTATCATTTTCATCTATAAAATGAGTAGATAAAGTGGATCCAACAAGGGATAGAATGGCAGGCCTGGAGGCAGGTCAACATGAGTTCAAATCTGGCCTCAGAAACTTCATAGTTGTGTGATTTGGGGCACGTCACTTCACCCTGTTTGCCTCAGTTTCCTTATCTGTAAAATGAGCTAGAAAAGGAAAGACACAAACCATTCCTAGTATCTTTGCCAAGAAAACCCCAAATGGGGTCATGAAGAGTTGGGTACATTTGAACAACAACAACGATTACTATTATTAATCAATTAATAAGCACTCGTTAAGCTCCTGATGATGTCTGTCCTTCGTTCTCGAAGAAGACCGTGCCATCAGGGAGGTGATGCCATGACAAGCACGGGAATTGGATGTGAGTGAGGGGGTGCTGGGCTAAGTCACCAGCCTCACTTTCTCCTCTAGTCATCTGAGTCCAGTGGCCAGATAGGATTCAGGATGAATGGAGATGACCCTGGAAGTGAGGCAGTCAGGGTGAAGTGACTTGTCCAAGGTCACACAATAAGCATCAAGTGTGAGGCTAGATTTGAACTTGGGTCCTCCTTATTTCAGGGCTTGTGCTTTCCTTACTGAATCATCTAGCTGCCCATGGATCCCTTCCTACAAGAGCTTCCTGACCTCTGAGAGCCCTTTAGCTTGTGTCTGCATCCTCCATTGAATGTTGGGGTTTGGAGGACTTCCTCTCTTTTCTCTTCTTTTGACTTTCTGTCTCCTATCTTCCTCCAGGGTGGCCAAGTCTGGTTGGACCAATTACCTTGTGTTCCTCCTCTCAGATCTCCAAACTTGTCAGACCTCTGCAGGGAGGGAGAGGAACAAACC
Organism: Macrotis lagotis; assembly: GCF_037893015.1. Classification (NCBI taxonomy): domain Eukaryota; kingdom Metazoa; phylum Chordata; class Mammalia; order Peramelemorphia; family Peramelidae; genus Macrotis; species Macrotis lagotis. The sequence continues at coordinate 884,337,790 of NC_133658.1, forward strand.
ACTTTAGCCTGAGTTTTAACCATTTGGGATAGAGGTATGAATGGAAAATGGAATAAGAGGAATAACCAAATGGAAAGGATTTACGTCAAACATGTAGCCCCCTCCTAGATTAGCTGACCCATTTAGACCAGATGAATCATGGGATCATAAGAATTGCAAGTTGAAATCTAGACTTCAGATTTCATCCAGTCCAATGATCTCATTGTATGGATGAAGAAACTGAGGGTCAGAGAAGGGTAGAGAGTTGTTCCAATGCAAGAAGAAAATAAGCACAAAACCAGATTCTGGGACTTTAACACCAGCAACCCTTCCTGAATACCCTTTGGCTGGTGGTTGTTGAATATCATTAACCTCTGTGCTGCAAATGGACTCCAAGACTAGGATTTAAGGAAGACTCTAACTTGAGGAAGATGAGCAAGAAATCCTATTGCCCCAAGGAAGGCAGGAAAGGTCATTAGATGCCAGGAAAGACACCAGCAGAGGCCTCTAAATATTGAAGAAAAAAATATTTTCAAAAGGCCAGAGGAATATGACTCAAAGATCAGAGAGAGTTGTAATATTGTCAGAAGGAACACAGTATCCTCCGGAGGAAGCCTCCCTGGGCAAATCAGAGAAAAGCTAGACCTCTGACCTTAGAGAAATGAGAATTTGGAGGGTGGGTGAATTTTCCTAAGGAAGGGATTTAGGAAGAAGGAAATGAGATGGCTCAGCAGCTAGAAACAATCTTGTTTAGACACAGGGAAGTACGACTCAGGCTATGAAGAATCCTGTACTTTTATGTGTTGGATGAAGAAGAAACCACAAACAGCCGTCATGTGGCATGATGAAATGTGGTTCCCACAGACTTGTTGAAATCTTATGATGGAGCAGCTCATCTTTGAAAGCTTTGTTGTACCTTCAAGCTCTCCCTCCTCCATCCCACCACTCAAGGCAGGTTCTTTCCATTCACTCCCCATCACAGCATAGGAATTCCCCCTCCTTAGATCAGTTTTGTGTTATTCTTTAATCGGTTTTAGATCTGCTAATGTTTTTCTTCAACCAGTCAAATTGATTTGTTGGTGGGTGCTGAGCAAACAAAGACATAAATGAAAGGGCAGGGATGTGTAGAGAAAAGCTGCTGGTTAGGGAGGAAAGTTTTGATCCAGACAGTCATAGAGTCCACAGAACTCATATCCTTCCCAGTAGGAATGATTGTATTGATTCCATGACTGTTCTCAACCAGATTGGAAGCTCCTTGGAGGCAAGAACTATGTTTCATACTTCCCTTCCCATACATACCCCTCCCTATGGTATCTAGAAAGCCATTAGGCCATAGGGACTGTACTTGGGGATTACTTGTCAGGTGTTGGCTAATTTTTGGAAGGAGCTTCTCTGTCTTCCCCTCCTCTCAAAGTTTGAGTGAGAAAATTTAAGGGGATTGAGTTTGGCTTATGTGTGTGAGGCAGGGGGCCATTCTCTTTCAAGCCCTCAGGGATTTCTCTTATTGATGTGGTTTGTCCAAAACGACTGCTTCCTTTCCTTCAATTTCCTTTAGCACATTTAAAACACAAAGAATTTTCACAGAATCACAGTATTACTACTTAAAAGAACTTTAAAGGTCATCTAATCCAACCCATCACAATAATTAATAATAATTATTATAGTATAGAATGAGTGTATATATAGTCTAATACTAATAATAGTAATCATTTTTATAGAACTTTGAGGTTTACAAAGTTCCTTATGTATATTAAGTCATTTGTTCCTCATAAACACCCCGTGGATCTATTCTTATCCTCATTTTATAACTGAAGGAACCGAGGCTGAGAGGTTAAGCGACTTGCTCAAAGTCATATAGCTAGTAAGTGATTGAGGCAGAATCTGAACTCAAGTCTTCCTGACTCCAAGTCCCCTACTCTATCCACTATTATCCTTTTGCAAATGAGGCTATTAAAGTCCAGAGAAATAAAGTCAAGTGTCTTGCATAAAATCAAAGTTCTCAAATGGCAGAACTGGGATTTGAAACAGATTTTCTGATGCTAATTTTACTTATCTTACCACTAGATAGATAGATGAATGGATGGATAGATAAACAGATAGATGGATAGATGGAGAGTTAGGTATAGATTGATAAATAAAAGATAGTTATATGATGGATGGATGGATGGATGGATGGATGGATGGATGGATGGATGGATAAGTAAGTAGGTAGGTAGGTAGATAGATAGATAGATGATAGAGCATTTATTAAATGCTTCCCATGTTTCAAGCACTAATTGTTGCTTATGGAAACACAAGCAAAAAAAAAGCTATCTCCTTCCTTCTGGGAATTTAGAGTCATATGGGGAAGGACAACATATCTAAGGGAGCTGGAAGGGGAAGATGGACAGAGTACACATTTAGAGACTAGGTGGAAAAATCTGATGAGTCAGGAGTGCAGCCAGCAGAGAAGAGGGCAAGGATGACCTGGACACTTCCTTAAATGATGATCCCAGACAGGAAATCACAAATCAGAGGAGGAGGCATAGTGTGGAAGTGTCTTCAGGGTGAGAAGGCTCCTAGACAAAAGGTCCAAAAGTCTGGAGAGTCATATCAAGAATGTTTTTCTGACTTTGTGGGATACTGGCCTAATTATCAAAGAGGGGTGCACATGAAACATAGATTAGGCCCTCCCCAGTTCAGGATGATCTGAGTTGCATCTTGTATTGAGATAGAAGAGATGGGCAGAAAGATGTTAGATTTTGTTTCTTTGTGAAATTCTGAGCTTCTCAATGGCTATTCTTCCCCCCTAAATCCCAATTCTTTCTATCAAATGTAGTTTGGTGGAGATATATAGGAAGTTTTTTGCCTCATCTCTTCTCCTTTTCAGTTTGCGGTCCTTTTGATTAGATGTGCAAGTATCAGACAAATAAATTTTTATTCTGCCCTTGTTAGATATACTCCATCCCTGGCCAGGAGCTTGTTGTTCTTGTATTTTAAACTGTGGCTCAAAAATTCAGATCTTCATTTCAGGCTATTTTTAAACCAGCTGTTTATTCTCCAAATCTGCTTTTCTCTTCTGAATCCTTTGACTTTAATAGGCAGTAGTGATGAAAACAACACCTGTGCTTCTGAAAGTGCACAGCTCTTGCCCAAGATCCCATTATTGTTAGCAATGCTTTCTAGGTTCCTTCTGGCGATGTCATTTGTGTCCATGTGAACCAACAGACGTGAGTAACAGTCCCCCATTTTGACTAGTCACTTCTTGGATGCTTGCCTCCAGGATGACACTAGACCTTTCTATTGTTATTTATTATCAGACTGACAAATGGTGTACTCAGGTGCCCTTAGCGGGAAGTCTCCAACCAGTGGGACAGTGGAAAGAACACTGGCTTTAGTCAGAGGACTTGGGTTCAAATCCTAGGATAGTCAGTTACTCCCCATGTAACCGTAAACTCTTTGGGCCTCAGTTTCTTTATCTGTAAAGTGAGGGAGTTGAGATAGATGACTTCTGAGATCCTTTCAGTTCCATATCCAGGATCCCATGAGCCCCTTCTTCTTTTGACTATGGTTAGATGACCTTCTCACCTGTGGATTTATATCATTGCTAAGAGGAGAAGCACCTAATTTTTCCCTAGAACATCCATTTCTCTCTTAGTGTCAGAGATTATTCCCTCCTCTTTGAGGGATTTTTTTTAATCTTCCAACCTCCCAACATAAATCAATAGCATCCTTTCCTCTTCACACTTTTCTTTTTTCTCCCTCATATTTTGATTTCCAAATTCTACCATTTTCTACCATTCTACCAATTTCTACTATTTTTTTCTTATTTTTCCATATTCCCAGAAACATTTTTTTTCCTGGGTTGGTTTTTCTGATAGTGGTTTTAAGGAACACATCCTTCCCCTTCCTCCCCACCAATAGCCCAAGGAGATGGAAAGATGCTCCTGGAGTGAGGGTTCCCCCATATCCTCTTAATCCTTGGGTTTGCTTTTGACCCTCAATAAGATGCTTCTTGCCAGGTTCTTAGAGATTGTCATCGAGCAGTCAGACACAAAGTCACTGGTTAAATTGAATGAGTCAGTGATGTCCAAGGGGAAAATGTAATTCCTTGGTCCTACTTTGTAAGACAGATTCTCTATGCTCTGAATTTCATAAAGACCCCAGACGTATAATGGGAGTGAGATTGTTTGAGAAATTCTTGAGCAATTTGAATCTGCCCCATTTCCTCTGGCCTTCCTCCCAAGGGCCCTATCGCTGAGATGGGGAAGGAAAAGACTAGGAGAGCTACAGAGCTATTACAGAAAGAACCTAACTCTGGGACTTCTAAATTTAAAAAGCAGAGGGCCTTAGTTGAGAGAAACATAATATGAAACATAATGACCAACCTGGAGTCACAAACACCTGAGTTCAAATCTGATCTGAGATATTTACTAGCTGTGGACAAATCACTGAACCTCTGGCAGCTTCAGATTTTTCATCCATAAAATGGGTATTATAATAATAATAATAATAATATCTACCTCCCAAAGTTGTTGAGGGATCAAATGAGCTATTTGTTAAAGTTCCTTGTAAGATCTTAAAACACCACATAAGTGTTAGTGATTATTCGTGTAAGACAGACCAAAATAGGAATCTAGATATCTGAATTCCTTTTTTTTCCCTGTCAGGATGGATGTTTTATTTCAAGACATTTTATTTTGTTTAAAAAACAAAAGCAAAGGAATCAAAAACAAAAAAACAAAATTCAGAATTCAGTCATCTTGTCCTATTAGGGAGCCAAGTTCCCAACCTAGAATTCAACAGTTGTTTCTAGAAGAGTTACTTAGGAGTCTTTGTTGGCCCAAGAGATATGGAAGCTGCATTTTCTAAGTCAGAAAATGAAATCCAAAGTGTTCCTTCTTAAGGGAAGTGATGGCTGGGGCCCTGGGGAAGAAGGTCCTGGACTTGGAGCCACTGGGGCTCCCAAAGGTGTTAGCTGGGAAGGGCAAGGCCAGGCCATCTGGTACTGGGTAAAGGAAAAGATGGGATCCTTGAGGAAATCAGTTCCAGAAGGCTAGAATCCATATTGGGCTTGGGCCTGCCAACGGCGGAGTTTATTTTCTGACCAGGGGTTCTTCAGCTCCAACTCTCGCTCTTTAACCTGGTGAATCAAGTAAGTGATTTGGTGTTTTCACCTGTGCTGGCCTGTTGGCTGCTCACCTTTCTTCTTGCTAAATGACTTGATGGTTTTTTCTTCTGTAAAGGACTTGGTCATCCACTGCTGGACCCTGCTGAGCTGGTCATCTAGTTTGATCTCCACAAAGTTAATCTCCTCCTGTCCCCTTTCCTCCTGCCCTGAAGCCACTTGAACGCTTCATCATCAATGAAGGCGGCATCTGCAGGAATCTCCTGGCAGGGGGAGCAAAGGCTGGATCAGACTCGGGGTGGTAGCCATTACTGTACTAATCCTGATAGTAAATGCCGGTGGTGTTAGTGTCACCATATGTAGGGAAACTGGTTGTAGGGCTGACTGCTGTAGACATCCCCAGGCTTAGGCACCCAAAGAGCCCCTCTTGAGCCAGCCACCATCTTGAATTCAAGGGGAGCATTGGCCACATTGTCTTGGAAGGTGGGATCTGGTTCTGTGCCTGGGGGTGGCTCTTCAGAAGCAGCAGGGACGGGGTAAGGGTATGGCTCAGCTCCAGGAGGCTCAGCCTTGTCTGGGAGGGAGTTCTCAGGAGCTACTTCCCCATCACTGTCATCTTCTTGTGTGATCTGTTTTGTCACCTTTAGGGCAGCATCTTGGCAGCTGCTTTGATGGCTGAGGGTGATGGGGCAGTGGTAGTGGCACCCACAGTAGGGACAAAGGAGGAAATAGAAGAAGCAGATTTGGTCTTGGGATTGATTTGGAGAGCTTGCCATGGGCAGAGCCATCAGTAGGTTTTCACGAGAAAGCATAGGGCAGGAGCAATTGGTGAGTCTCTTTTGTGGTCAGGTTTTTGAGTTGGGGAAGCAAAGCTGATAAACCTGGCCCTTCACCAAATCCCTGAAGAACAGTTTCTTTCTTTGTAGGTTCATCTTTCTCAGAATCTGAAGCTCCCAGGTTCAGGCTCCCTAGTCCTCTTCTTTGGTTTGGGGAATCCCAGAGGGGGCCTGACACCGCCAGAGAGGGCAGGGGAGGCCCCAGCCCCAGTCCCTCACCCACCCCTGCAGCCTTGGCCAGACTGAGACCCAGGGGTGGGGGGAAGCCACCTAGGCCCAAGGGCAGCAGGGGAGGCGATTGCAGCTGGAGGCAGCAGGGGAGGACCCTTGGGAGGAGGAAGAGGGGCAAAGAGGCCCCCCAGACTGGGTCCAGCTCTGGCCAGGACAGCAGCCTCATCCAACTCGCTCCCTGTGCTTTCCCTCCACCTCTGGGGCTCCCTCACTGAAGGAGCAGACTCATGAGGCTGGAGCCCACAGAGGCCTAGTGGCCCTAGGAGTCAGGAAAGCCTACCTCTGAGGGAGCCCATGGAAGCCTCACTTGTAGTTTGGGGTCCCAGTCCGGGCAGCTCCACACAGGTAATGGTTGCAGAGTCACCCATGCATCCTGAAGTAGCCCATTTCCCCTTCCCCCTCCTAAGGGTGGAGCTTTCTGAGCCTAGCTAAATGGGGCTTGGAATTGATAAAGACCTATAGCCTAAAAGTAATGTGGTCATTGCCCACCCCACCTTGCCAAACCAGGAAGAAGGCATGGGGTCCCCTGTTTTCTAAAACAAGATTTTTTTGGGGGGGGGGTTCTTACCCTTCTTACAATGAAGCATGCATTCCATCTGAGATAAAGGTTTGAGTTTCAAAGTTCTGGAAGATTCCCCTTCTCCCTCCCCCCTCCCTCTACAGAGGTGGGGGTGGAAGAGAATGAGAAAGCATTTCAGAGAGAGAAAGAGAGAACAGGAGTACCACCCCAGAATCATTTCTAGGAGATGTTTTGTTTTTGTCAAATCTAATTCCTTCCAAGGAGCAAGCAACACAGCTGGAGGAGAATTGGTACTGGATTTCCCCCCATATTTTAATTCTCATCAATTTATAGGTATGTCAATTGGATATACACCCAATGTCCTTCCTTAACAACCCTCACTCATAGTGGGGGTATAAACCAAACACATCTCAGAACTGCCAATCCTCCCATCAGTCTGAACAGGGCAGGCCCACACCAGGGTTATTGCCAAACATCATGTGGGCTCAGCTTTGCCGACTCCCCACAAACCAGAAGGAGGACTAGAGATCCAATATTTTTCCTACTTTTCTAAAAATCTAGGCTCTTAAAAAAGGGGGTGTTGCTTCTCACCTATGGAGCTCAATCCAGTTTCCCAGTCTGGGCAAAGTCTCCTAGCTTGCTTGACATATATGTAGCCACTGGCTACTTGAGTTTAGTTCTGCCTATGAGGAATCATTATTCATACTCAGGAAAACATGGGTGGAAATAAAACAAAAATTTATTTAAAAAGGTTACATAGGAAGGGCTAGGGAGAGAGAGAGAGAGAGAGAGAGAGAGAGAGAGAGAGAGAGAAAAGAACAGCCAAGCAGCATTGGTTGGGCCATGGTCAGAGGAGACTGTGGCCGAAATCTGAATTCTAATCTTGGCTCTGCCATTAACTGGCTTGCAACCTTGGGCAAGTTAGGTAATATTGTGCCTCAGTTTCCTCTTCTGTAAAATGTGGGAATTGGACTAGATGACCTCCCAGTCTCCTCTCAGTTTGAAAGTTCTATGATTCTCTAAGTGGAGAAATTCAATTCACAGTCAATCACATAGACTCATTTGTTGTTCTTAGAGACAGGGTTATACCACTTCTTAATACAGATAAGGGGCTTGGCAGACAGGGGTGCTCCCAGGAAATGCTATGTGTCTCACTCCAGTGATTTTTAATTTGTTTGTCATTGAGCTATTCTGTTTACATTTTCCACATGTTTCCAAGATCTTTGTCCTGAATTTTCTCCTTCCTTATTTAATCACTTTGTGAAAAAATGGCTAATTTTATTTCCTTCTTTAATTACTCAGTCCAACTCTGTCTTCAGACACTTACTAGTTGTGTGACCTTGAGAAAATGCCTTCACCTCTTACTGTGTCTGTTTTCCCAACTGTAAAACTGGCATCTCTATTTTAGGCTTTTTTTTGTGAAGATCAAATGAGATATTTGTAAAGCATCAATGTATTTATAACATTCGTCTGCCACTGTTGTTAATACATGGATTTTCCCCTAATATATTGGAATTTTTATTATGTTTATTTATTTCCATCTGTATGTATTTCCTAATGCCCACTTGTTTTTAAACATTTCTCCTACTGATGAAAATTTGGGGTATTTTTGTTGCTCTGGGTGAGGGGTTTGGAGGAATGAATTTCCTCTTTGGCTTCTTACTCTTCCATCATCATAGGGGCATAGGACCATGAGTAGTTCTGCAAGTCCAACCAGATCTATCTCCTTGCTTGACAAATGAGGAAACTGAAGCCTAGAGAGGTTAGATATCTTGCCTCGAGTCTTCCTGGCAGTCTTCCCTTATTCTGAATTCACCATCCATGCAGACACACTTACCTAGATGGCTTCCTCCAAAGGGCATGGGTTCTCTCCATTCCGAGTAGAGATTTCATGAATGAAATTACACATAGAAAATGCTCAAAGTCCTCTATAGATGCTTAGCTATTGTTCTCATAAGGGGAAGTCAGAAATTCCTTTTGGTGGGTTGTCTGGGGATTTAAGATGGTGGTGGGCTCTGGGTCGGATCGATTAATTCTTGGAAGGCAAGAGCATGTGGGAAGGGTTAGTTTTCCCCTGAAAGTCAAAAGAGCTGTCCCTAACACTTGATTGGTTCATGAACCAGTGATTCCATTTTCTACTCACCTGGGGCATAAGAAGGCCACAAAGACTGCTGATCAGATTCATTTCTGCGTGGAGATGGGAAGGGAAGCTGTGTGAGTCAGCTAAAAAAATAAAACATTAACTACTATATAGTGCCTATTATGTACCCCAGGTACTTTTTACAAATATCTTATTTGATTCTTACAGTAACATTGTGAGATGTGGTGATGATTAACCCCATTTTACAGGTGAGAAAACTGAAGTGAACAGGTGAAGTAGTTTGCCTAAGGTCTAGCAGCTAGTGAGCATTTGAGACAGGATTTGAACTCAGGCTTCCTGGCTCCTGATCTGTGCTTTATTCACCCCACATCTAGCTGGCCTCCAATACCAGGAGGTATTAGATGTTGAACTCATTGAGAGCAGGGACTGTTTTTGACTTTCTTAGCTTAGTATCTGGCACACAGAAGGCACTTAATAAATGCTGGTTGCCTTGCTTTCCATGCTATGCCTTCACAAACGTCCTTTAGTTAATTATCTGATGGACTGGTCACATATGTTTCATTTTGTTTGCATCCCAAACATGTATTACTGAACCCAGCCCAAGTCAGGTCTCATCTACCACAAGAGTCCAGGGGATTTCCCCCTTCTTGGGAGCAGCCAGAGATTCTCAATATAAGTTAACAGTATGACATGACAGCTAAACCAAGTCAATGTGACCTTGGGCTAGCAAGAAAAGCTTGATATTCAGGAATATGGAGAGATGTCTAGAATAGCAAGACCCTGTATGGACTATTGTGTTTGATAAGCTCAAGAGTAGCCAAAGGATGGCAATCAAGATGATGGTCAATGTTAGATGGTTAAGGGAACTGGGAATGTTTATATCCTGGAGAAGATTTAGATCTGTGTTTAAGTATTTAAAAGGCTGTCCTGTGGAGAAGGGGGTTAGACTTTCCCTGCTTGGAACCAGAAGAGGTTCATTTAGAGTTGAGGTCAGGAAAAGCTTCTTATCAATTAAGAGTTGACCTCAAATGGAATGGACTGTTTGGAGAGGTGCTGAGCTCCCCATTCTTGGAGTTCATCAAGCAGAGGCTATATGACTATTTATTGGGCAGGCTGGAGTGCTAATTTGGGGGGGGGGTTGGTGTATGTATTGAACTTGATGGGCAGTGAGGTTTCTTCTGATTCTTCAATTCTGTGATTCTATAATTCTGGGAGTAGGCTATCACTTCTGGAGTGAAAGATTTTCCTTCTCCTTTCCCCCTTTCCTTCCTCTCTCCTTTCTTGCCCCTCTTTTTTTCTTTCTCTTTCCCTCTGGCCTTCACTTTTCAAAACTGTTGTTTTGAACATCTCTGGAACCCTCGATGGAGAGCTGCTCCTGGACAGAGAGCCATGCTGGGATAACATTTATATAACATGTTCTTCACTGGGCTTGCCTCGTGCCAGATCCAGCTCTTGGCTCCTGGCGGCCCTCCTGTTGACTATCAACACTGAGTTCTCACATCCTGAGAACTTGGGCTACAGGAAGCTGGCTTCAGTCCCCCTGGAGCAACCCAACAAAACTTGCTCCCCCAGAGCCTCTGGGGCAGCCTGGGAAGACAGTGCAGGAGGAATTCTATGCATGTGGTAAGGGAATTCCCTGTGCCATCTTGGATCTGGGGTTGTTTAGTTTTGTGCTCTCTCTTGAGAGCAGTGGGGTTGCAAGCACAGATATAAACATACATACAGAGAAACAAACTTGGGAATGGGAGGGGTTAGGTAGAAGCAGGTGTGATAATGGGCATGACCTGGCTGAGTTTTCATGGGGGAGGCAAAACCTTTGTCTCTGATCTCCCCGGGGTTCCTACCCCAGAAGGGTCTGAGATGCTGAGACATGCCTAGATTTTTTAGTACAAGGAAATATAAAGTAGAAGAAACCTCCCCCTTTGGCTTTCTCCCAGGCTGCACTGGGGTGAAGTTAGGGAGAAATCAAGGGAATCAAAAAGTAGGATAGAGTAAAGGAAAGAGTGTTGAAATCAAGAGACTTGGGTTCAAATTCCGACTCAAAAAATCATTTCACTTCTCTGGGTCTCAGTTTTTTCCTCTGTCAAATAGAGGAGTTGGACTGTCTAAATCTAAGATCCTAAAATGTTGATAATTCATGTAATTCCAATCTGAGAGCATAGAACAACCTCCAAGGATTCTTTATTTAGGATTCCATTCATGGAATTTTTATTGCTTTAAAAATATGCCAATAACTGTATTTCAAGAGAATTTCTTTCCACTGTAATCCAATGTATTTGATTTTATATTAAAAACATTCTGTGAAGGGTCCATAAGCTTTATCAGATTGCCAAAGGGACCCTGGCACAAGAAAAATTAAGAACCTTCAAACATTGGTGCAATTTAACTAGTAAATTGTAACTAACTAGGGCACTAACTAGCTATTAGAACTAACTAGTAACTAGATAGAATTTAACTAGCCAGTAAATTGTAACTAGGGGTGCTAACCAGTCATTGTAACTAACTAATAACTTGATAAAATTTAGCTAACCAGTAAATTATGACTAACTAGGCTATTGTAGCTAATGAGTAACTAGTTGAAATTTAACTAACTTTGACTTTAACTAACTAGGGGGCACTACCAATCAAACTCCTGATCCTGTTCATTGAGAAGAGGCTGGCAGGTAAGTGATCCCCTTGAGAGTGATTTGCTTCACTTGATGATACTTTGGAATCTCTATTATATTATAGAGACCTATTTTGAGGTCTCTATAATTCTCAGGGAGTTGGCCACCCCACACCTCTGAACCTGCTCCTTTGTCAGTGGCAATGTTATTCATTATTCTAGAAGTGTGGTTTACGGGACTATATATCCAATTCTATTCTTACGGCTCAGGCCCCCAGACAACGGGAGACTGTGCATTCCTGTTCCTGTTTCCGAGTGTCAGAATTCAATCATATGAGAATGGTATAATGGAGTTGGCCACATAGAATATCATCATTGTACATGACTCCTTACAATCACAGGAGCAAAGAGGGAGAAAAAAAAGACCCATTTATAGTAAACCAACTGCCATGGTCCTCTCAAATTCAGGAAGCCCCAAACTATTAGGTTTATAAGCAAAACTCCAAATACTGGAGTTTGAAAAGACTAACTAGCTATTGTAACTAACTAGTAACTAGTGATTTAATGAAATTTAACTAACCAGTAAATTGTAACTAACTTGGGGACATCAACTAACTAGTTATTGTAGGCAGTTCAAGATCCCTACCTACCCTCCCTTGCTTCACAATGGAGGAAATAGCATTAGCCCTGGTCCTCATTCCCTGGGACTTCGAAGTCATTGTCAGCTCCTGAAATGAATGTTTTTCTTCAATACCAGTAAGTATGGGGGATATAGGTCTTCATAGACACAATTGATCAATCTTTCGGTTCTGTCTGCTGGCCATGAGGAAATGGGCCCACCTGTTCTACCCTTGTTCCTTCTCTAATTTTCATAGTGGTTTGCATTTTATATATATGTATATATATATACATATATATATGTATATATATATATACATATATATATCACTTCCATATATATTCCATATATATATATATATATATATATATATATATATATATATATATATATATATATATCACTTCCATCCTAGTGTGGCTACATCCCATGACACTTTATGTTAGGTACATTGACCATCTTCTCATATGCACTGCCACAGACTCACACCCAGTATTGATAGTCAAGGGACAGAGGTCTATAGAGTGAGGGGTTTTTACAATAAATAATAAAGGATTAAGAACACTCAAGACTGGGAGTAAGTCATTCTGATGAAATTAATACCAGTCTTCTTCTTACCTAGAATTCTATCCTCTCCTCTGATAATCTTTTTTTATTTTTATTTTTTTTTTGCAAGGCAATGGGGTTAAGTGGCTTGCCCAAGGCCGCATGGCTAGGCAATTATTGTCTGAGGCCGGATTTGAACTCAGGTACTCCTGACTCCAAGGCCAGTGCTCTATCCACTGCGCCATCTAGCCACCCCACTCCTCTGATAATCTTAATTCTAACCACAATTATTATTAACAACAATAATTATTATTATTATTGAGATTTGAAGATCTTCAGAGTGGTTTACATACATATCCCATTTGATCAAGGCCCAGCTGAAGGACCATTGCAGAACACAATTGTGCCCACCAGATGCTGGTTCCCTGGGACAGAGTCCCAGTTGCCTCACTAAGTTACATCTCTATTCAGAAGGGAAAATCTGGCTCAGATACCCTGGAAATGAACAAGGGGGATGTCATCTAATTAGCCGCCTCATTTTCTTGGAAAACACAGGATCCTCTTCTTTCTTCTGTTTTTAGTGGTTCTACCCAAGCCTCCTATCTTTAGGAGAGGCCTCAAATACTCCCCATTCAATCAGGCCCTTCTCCTTCTTGGTCTCTCCTATCCTAGGGCTCTGGCAGGAGCCTAGAAACAGCAAGCTATTTTTATTTATGATAGTGTCAGTGGGCCGGCCTCCGTCTAGACAGCTGGTATTATCATTCGAAGCCGTCCTGGAATTTGAAAGAGTGGTTTATTTCGGGAGAAGTCCAGGCTCAGAGATTACACAGCTCATAAAAACAAGATGGAAGCTGACACTGGAGCCTGGGGAGAGCAAGGTAACAGTGTGGAGGTCAGCCGTCCTCACTGGTGTTGGACTGCAGAGTTGTTTTCATAGAAAACAAAGACTGATTTGACTTCAGGGAGCGAGAGAGGGCCTTCCCCACCTCCACCCTTGGTCTGGGTAGAGCAGAATCTTACACAATGGGGCCTTAGAGGAGATGCTTAACCAGGCAGGGAAGGCGGAAAGGACAAAAGAGGAGTCATCCCCACTGGGAGTGGTGCTCCCTGGCAGGGTCCCATGATCCCAGGCCTGGGAAAGTTCACTGGGGCTGCCTTGGCTTGACATGGGCAGCAAGTCTGGGAGTCACTCCCTCTGCACATGCATGGACAAACTTTCCTAGATCCAGTCACAGGGTGGAGTGGTGGTGCATGGCCTAGCTATGTAAATTCTTACCATTGTGATAGCATCGCTCTGGGCCTCAGTTGACTCATTTGTACAAATGGGACAAGATGATGTCTCTGATCTTAACCTGTGTTCCCTATATCAGTCCTTTTTCCAAGCAGAGACAAGAACTACCCCTGTGATGTTTAGAGAGGATGGCCACACTCTCATGATAAAGAGAAGAGAAACCTTAAAGGTGATCTCATCCTTTTATTTTATTTTGTTTTATTAATCCCACCCCCACCCCATACAAGTGCCTTCATTTAGAAAGGAGGAAATAGAAGGTCAAAGAGAAGCAATTTAGGACTGTAGGATAATGACCCTAGAGCTGGACAGGACCTTGGAGAGCATCAAGGATCATAGCTGGGAGGGACTTTAGAGGTCATTTTAGTCCAAGGACCTAATTGTACAAATGAGGAAACTGAGGCACAAGGAGGTGATATGACATGCCTGTGCTCACATAGCTAATGAACAAGATTTGAACTCAAATCTTCCTGACTCCAAATCTAGGGTGCTAACCTGCTAAAAATCTTACTTTCTACAGAAACCTTTTCCCAGTCTTCCTTAATCTTAGTAACTTCCCTCTGAGACTAACTCCCTTTTATCCTAAATATAGCTTGTTTGTGCATAATCATCTGCATTTGGGTTCCCTGTTAGACTGTGAGCTTCTTGAGGGCAGGGACTGGCTTTTGCCTTTCTCTGTATCCTCAGATATTCAGCATTTAGAATACAGTAGGTGCTTAATAAATACTTGCTGACTGACCACTTTACCATATTGCCACCTTAATTAGATCAATTCCAAGACATACACTCCCCCTCCTCTTCTCCTTTCCTCTTGAGACTAGGTTTACCTTTAAGCAGAAAGTCCAAACCATTAAAAAGAGAGGGTGGCATGCTCTGGACAGGAAGATACAACCCTGGGGGATACAGCAAGTCGAATATGGCTGGGCTTGATGACTCATTTCATATTGGAGGCGAGGGGGAGATGAGGCAGTTAGCAAGACCATGAATGCGTTCAAGTCTAGGAAACAGAAAATATATGGCCCCTTCTTACGAAGCCAATGTGGTGCAGCAGAAGAAGAAGAGGGTATGGGTTCAAATCTCATACCTGATAAGCTACAACCTTTGTGACTTTGAGTAAATGATTTCATCTCCCTAGGACTCCATTTCCCCCATCTGTAAAATAAGGAGGTTGGACTAGATAACTTTTGAGAACCCTTCTAGAACCATATCTAGGGACTAGTTGTTGCTCAGTATTTTCAATCATGTGTGACTCTTCATGACTCCATTTGGGTTTTTCTTGGCCATTTTTTTCCTTGGCCAGAGTGGTTTGCCATTTCCTTCTCCATCTCATATTACAGACAAGAAAATTGAGGCAAACAGGAGAAAGTGATTTGCCCAGGGTCACACAGTAGGTGTCTGAGGCCAGGTTTGAACTCAGGAAAATGAGCCTTCCTGACTCTAGTCTGGGTTCTCTATCCTTTGCACCAGCTAGTTGCCCTATGGGGTAATTGCTCCAGGTCAGTTCCCTTCCCTGGACCACTTGTAGGTTCTTCTGTTTAATACAGGAGTCAGATTAGATGACCTTTAAGCTAAGCTAAAGCCATAAGATTTCGTAAGCCGTGGGCAAAAATAATTGGTGGGAGGTCAGGAGATGGAAATGATCCATTCCTCAGATGGTCTGGCCTGCACCCCTCAAGGAGAAGGGTGGGAGAGGAAGACCTGAAAGAGAGTTATCATGGCAGTGGAATTCTAAGGGTGGAGGCCTAAGGCGAAAAGGAGTGAGGTCATATTGAGCAGGTTGATGAAAGCCCACAGGCTGCCAAGTGAACAAGTGATTATGTAACCTCCTAATTTCAGCGCCCTGAGACTATGTCCCATTTGCCCTGCCCTAGTTATCCCTCTGCCTCTAAGATCCCTTTGAACTCTCAGGCCCTTATTTCCCTATAAGTAGTAAGTGCATTCGCTTCAAAACCAGTCTGACATAGCATTTCCCTCTCGGCTAGGGGGTGCAGAGAACAGAATGCTGAACCTGATGTCAGGAAGCTTTCAGTTCAAATCTAGACTTGGATGCTTAGCTGTGTGACCCTGGGCAAAGCATTTCACTGCCCTCTGCCTCAGTTCCCTCATCACTAAAATGGGGATAGCAACACATACCTCGAAAGATTATTGTGAGGATCAAATGAGATGTTTGCAAGTCCTAAACCACTAACTAGATGCTAACTACTAAGAGAGCTAGCATAAGAATTTCAAAAACATATATATATATATATATATATATATATATATATACGTATACATATACATATATACGTATACATATATAGAGAGAGCACATGCTTTACAATCATCTCATTTAATTCTCACAACTCTGGGAGATAGTTGCTGTTGTTATCCTCATTTTACAGGTTGAAGCAAATGAATTTTTTCCCTTTAGGTGACTTTCTCAGGGTCACAAAGCTAGATGGCATCTTCCGGATTTGAACTCAGCTCTTTAACTCTAAGCTGAAGTGCACTCTCTCTACCCATTGCATCAGCTTGATATAGAAATGGTGAGCAAGGCAGCAAAGGAGGAGCCAGACAGTGGCTGGCTATTGACTACAGTCTGGTTTCCTCATTGTGGGGATGTAGTTTCACAGAAAGGTCCTTTCATATTGCTTCCTGTTTCTTCAATTTTTCCCATCCTACATCCCACATCTTCAGGACCAAGGGAGGATGGGACTGTAAAAATATTAACCCCTGGGCTTTATAGACAGCTTTTACATATATGAAATGTTCAAAAAACAATGTTTCATTGGAACCTCACAACCACCCTGTGAGGGAGCTGCTGAAGGGATTATTGTTCCCATTTTAGATGAGAAAACTGAGACTCAGATGGATCTCTCCAAGCACTTTAATTCAAGAAGCATCTCAACACCATTTACTGCCCTGATGATTTCTTAGATTAAAACACCTTTTCCTGCCAAACCTGAAAGGAACATTATCCCCATTTTGCAATTGAGGAAACTGAGGCAAACAGAGGTGAAGTGACTTGCCTAGGGTTATACAGCTAGGAAGTGTCTGAGGCTGGTCTTTGTGACTCCAGGTCTGGTTCTCTATCCACTGTGCCATCTTGTGTCCCACAGGACTCAAAGTTCCCAGCTCTACTGGACAAATCACTTCACCTCTGTTTGCCTCGGTTTCCTTCTCTATAAAATAAAGGATCGTGACTAGAGGGGTTGTCTGGTCTCTATCATCTCTAGAGCTAGGATCTCTCCAGAATAGCAATATATTACCTGTCTTGCTAAATATCTAATACTTCTTTGATACTAATGAATATTTATTAAATATATCCATTCCATTGTGAGCTCCATGAGGGCAGGAACTATCTTTTGCCTCTTTTGTTTACTGATTGATGACTAAAAGCCAGGCCTCGGGACAACAAAAAGAAGCAAAAACCAGTCCCTGCGCTCCCTTAGAAGATAAGTAGCTTTAGATCTACATTCTACAATGTAGCATGCATCTTCAGTATTCTAAATGGGAAGACATCGCATCTACAATTGATGCTTTTAAGACACAATCGAGTTTGATGGGAAGCAATCTTAAGGGGAAGACCCAAGGGACTGGAGCTGGAGTTGTCCTTGGACTTACGTCTGGCAGGTAATGGGGGTTTCATAACAGTTTACTGCTTGCTTTGACTGATGAAGATGAATGGTCTAGTTGACAGAGAGCTAGACTTGAGTTTGGGTTCAAATGGCGCCTTGGTTACCTGCAACCTGTGAGACCTTGAACAAGGCTCAGTTGCCTCATCTGTAAAATGCGGAGATGGGACTAGGTAACCTCTAAGGGTACCTTTCAGCTCTAAATCAGAAAGGCCTGGGTTCAAATCCCTCGTCAAAGACTTATTAGCAATATGATCCCATGATCTTTCACCTTTGCTCATCTGTAAAATGGAGCTAATAATACCAGCCAGGTTTTGCTCCCGGAGTTGTTGAGAGGCTGGAATGAGATAACGTCTGTAATGGGCTTCTGAACTGTCTGTTGTTGTTCTTATCGAGATTGTTATTGCAGAATAGCTTAACCAAACAGGCGTGGGAGAGGGCCCTGGGAAAGCAGGCCCTGACTTCCCCCGGGCGCTCCCAGCAGTTTCCTTGGAATGGCCCCCCTCATCAGAGTGAACCAAATACACCAGCAGGGCCGCTCCAAGAACAACAAGGAAGCCACAGTGTCCAAGGACTGTCAGAGCCGCACCGCCAGCCTCGGAAGACATGGCTCTAAACTGGCCTTGGGGACACCAGGTGGCATCACTCCAGATGATCTCTGGATAAATACGCTGCCTGTCTGTGACACATGCTATCTGGAGGGATCTAGTGAACATCTTGTGTCCCAGTGGGGATTCAGTTAAGTTCAGTCCTCCAGTTGTTAAGTCGGAGAAATTCAATAAATGTTAAAACATCAAGCCCTGCCCTCAACGGGCTTCCATCCTATTGAGGGAGCCCGAGAATGTCTACACTGTTGAATTCTCAGGGTCACAATACAGAAAACAAGATAGAAAGATCAGTTACCATGATTTAATCTGAACCAGATCTGGACCCCTTTCGAGTCAGGGACTGTCACTGTCAACACACATTTATTAAGCACCCACTGTATACCAGTCACGGTATCAAAAGGTCCCTGTCCTACTGTCTAATAGGGGGAGATAACTTGCAAACAGCTCTGTGAAAGAAGATGGGTACCATTCTGATTCCCATTTTGGCTGGGATCTGGCTACATGGGGATTGGATCCAGAAGCACTCTTTCCCCCCCCCCCCCCCCCACCTCCCAAGCCTGGGACATCTTGGTTCTTTTTGGTCTTATCCTAAAGTTAAGAGAACCTCTGCTCTTTGAGCTCAAAAGGGTCTTAGCAGCCATTGGTCCTGCTGGTATCTATCTGAGCACCACATCCTGTTACCTTTGGGACATTCTGTTACAATTAGGAATCTTCTGATCTCTGCTTGAAGACCTCTCCGGAATGGGGAACTCATTACTATTCCAGAGGCAGCTAAGATGAGAGATGAGGTGGGGCCCACATCCTACTTTTTCCTCTCTGGTCCCTGAGACAAAGTTAGATTCAGCTTCTGAGATAGCCTCAAAAGCAGAGTCTTTTTCCCAGGGGCTGGGAGGGGATGGAGACACAAAAGACCCATTCCCCAGAACAAGGGGTGGGGTGTCAGCCTTCCAGACCCTCAAGGGAGACATTTCCCCTCAACCACAGTCTTGCTAAGGACTCAGGGGAAAATAAATAAAGAGGTTCCACAGTTTCCCAGGACATCTGGAATAGACCCAGAAAGAGAAACCACAGGGGAGGTTCTTCCTCCTGGAGAGATGAGGCTACAGTCCAGGAAGCAGACATTCCCCATTAGTGTCTACCCACTTATTTTCCTCAGGAGGAAACTGAGGCACAAGGCAGTAAATCAGCTTTCCTAAGATAGTCAGTATAGTAAGTAGAAGGGCTGGGAATTAATGCCAGTTTCTATTTTGACATGTTAAAGTGTCTCCTCAAATCTCCTGGCTAGTGAATGCTTCTGATTGTAAGGTGGCAATGAGACTGAATTTCCCAAACATTTCTAGGTAATAAAACAGACTTGGGAGAGGAGCCCCTTGGTACAGTAGAAAGGGTTCCAGGTCTGGTTTAGTTGCTGCTAGTTATTCCCTCTGTGGCTCTGGGCAAATCATGTCCCCACCCTGGCCTCAGTTTCCCCATTTGCAAAACGAAAGGACTGAAGTCCCTCCTAGTCCCAAGATCTTCCTCTGATCTCTAGACTCCTTCCTTGTATCCATCCCTTTCAGAAAAATGTAAGGGCTGGAGGAGGGAAAAACTCAACTGTCCCAGATTCTGAACCTCAGTTTCCTAGGCTGTAAAATAAGGGGTTTGCATTCGGTGGTCTCTTGGAGATCTAACTCTGGAGTTCCGGGACTCTGACTAGCCGACCCCTGAGGTTTCTTTCCAACTCTCTCATCCAGGACCTGGTGATCTTAAAGCTAGAAGACTTGGACAGGAGCACAGGAACCCTAGATGGATTGGGGGGGGGGGGGGCGGGCAGTGCCTTCCTCTCCATTTATAGCTGAGGGGACTGAAGCCAGGGAAGTGGAGGGGTCTGGCTAATGCCATAGAGGAGAGTGATGTCAGAGGAAGGATTTGAACTCACATCCTTGGACCTCGGAGGCTTGGAAGCTAAAGAGGACTGGATTGGCAGGGAGCAGTTAGAGTCCTGGGGTTCCGTATCTGCTGGTCACACGGGAAAGCCCTCAGCATCCCAAGACCTGTGACCTCCTGGGGAGGCAGGTTCCTCCCCCCCCCCAAGAGGCCAGCAGGCCTCAGCATCCTGGCTCCCGGGGAAGCGGCAGCCGGAGGTGTTCTCAGGCCCGGCCGAGTCAGATTCCAGGGCCCAGGGAAAGGATGCGTTCCTTTCCGAGCGGACAAAACATTCTGGCACTCTGCGGAGGGGACTGAACACTCTGTCCACTTTGGCAGTGGCCGCCGGGATTCCTGGCCCGGCCCAAGGCTGCTTTCACATGCAACAAGATTCATTACACAAGCTCCTTCTGGGCTCCCCGGCCCCACCCGGCCCGCTCGGCCCGCTCCCCTGGGCAGCCCCCGAGAACTTGGAGGAGCCACTCACTTCCAAGAGGAGCCAGGAAGAAGAACACGACCCAGCCCCAGCGGGGACCTCCCCCCATAGTGGGATTGCGAAACACACACACACACACACACACACACACACACACACACACACACACACAATCCCACACAGACCCACAATTACATAACCACAACCCAATCACAAACGTGTATGCACACAACCTCATAGACCATTAGAACACAATCATATATGATTACACACACCACTACACACAATTACAGAGCCACACACAATCACAAACTTGTATACACACACTTGCACATCACCCTATAGACAATCATTCCACAAACCATACACAATCACAATTATACCCCATAGACAATCACCTATATAGTCACACACTTACACAATCATGCACCACACACAATCACAATCAGATGTACATGATTAATCACATTTACACACAATCCCAAACACAATTATTAATTACAAATAACCACATACACATAACTATACACACTCACAGAACCACACACAACAACACACTTACACAATCACACACAATCACAATTAAATATACCACATACTTAATCACATTTACACACAATCCCAAACACAATTATTATACACAACCACACACAACTACACACACTCACAGAACCACACACAAAACACTTATACAATCACATGCACCACACACACAATCAGATGTACCACATGCTTAATTACATTTACACACAATCCCAAACACAATTATTATACACAACCACACACAACTACACATACTCACAGAACCACACACAACAACACACTTACACAATCATATGCATCATGATCCAATACCATTTATTCACACAATCACACATGACCCAACACAAAAACATACACAATCGCACTGATTGCACACAGCGACATACAATTACAGAACCACCTGTAATCACACATATTTATACAACCAAATGCACCATAGTCCAGTCCCAAACATTCATGTTCACAATTATACAGTCCCATACATAATTATGCATACAACCACCCATGATAACTACACACAACTGCAGAATAGCATAAATCACAGACATAATTATATATATACGATAACTCACAATTGCACATGTAATCACATGCACGATTACACAATAATCACACATATCAATACAACCACACCCATAATTACATACATAATTTTAACATAATCACACAAAACCACATACACAAATATTCACATAACTATATAGTTACATACAACTACACATACTCACATATATAATTGTGCACACAATCACACACATACAACAACACCCCCCCACAATCACAATAAGGTGTACTACATACCTAACCACAAACAACCCCATACACAATTATTATACACAACCATACACACACAGCTCCACATACTTACCGAAACACATACAACAACACACTTACACAATCACATGCACCACACACACAGTCACAATCAGATGTACCACATGCCTAGTTACAAACAATCCCATACACATTTATTATACACAACCACAAACCACACAAAACTATACACAATTACAGAACCACACACAGTTACAAACATTTGTACACACAATACACACAACCCCACACACAATTATATACAACTACACACAATTATAAAGCCACATGTAATAACCTACATGATTATACACACAATCACACACTTTTGCAAGTCACATGCACTACACTCCAAACCCAAACATTTATATACAATTATACACAACCCTGTACATAATTATACACACAACCATACATGATAACACACTTAACTATGCACAGCTACAGAACCACACACAATCACATACTTAGCAATACATACAATCACACAATCACACACGCAACCACAGGTGCAATTATACAAATAGTCACAACAATACTGCCACACCCACAATTAAACACATAATTTTAACACAATTACACAAAACCACATATGCAATCATGCACACAATCACATCCATTTACATACAACCACACAAATCACATATATGATTATACACACCACTACACACACCACTATCACAATTCTACAATCCCACACAATTAAACATAAGCACATACCTAATTATATACCTAATCCCATATGGCAACACAACTGCATGCACAACTGCATACACAATCACAGATGATTACAACATAATCATAACAGAATCACACACACACACACACACACAACACAGGAAATAAGGAAAGGTTTTACTTAAAAATATTCCCCCCATCTCTTCTCTATCCCTGACCCCACTCTAGCACAGACTGTCATCATCATGCCAGCCTTGTAGTAGCTGCTGGTTCATCTGCCTCCCCAATTCAATCCATCCTCCTCCTTTCAGCTACAGAAGTAATTTTCCTAAAATTCAGACCTGATCATGCCAACTCTTCCACTTCCAATAAACTCCAGTAGTTCCCCATTACCTCTGAAATGCATTGGGTGAAAGATGAAATGGTTGAGGAAACAAAGGAAATTTGATATTCCAACCATATCGATTTATTAAAGCAATGCATGCCAATTGTCCAACAAATTGGGATTAGACCCCTTCCTCAGTTTAGGGCTGGACCCTGAATACAGGAGGAGACAGATTTTAGATATTAAAAACAATTCATCAAATCAGACCAATTAATTAAAAGAAAAGAATACAATATTTCACAGAAGGATCAAATACTGACTGTTCTGCTGGCCAATCAAAATCTTTTCTAACCTAGCTCCCTCCTACCTTTCCGGTCTTCTTATCCTTTGTTTCTCAACAGGCATTCTCTGATCCAGGGACACTGACCTCTTGACTTTTCCCAACACAAGACCCTCTATCTTCTGACTCTGGGCATTTTCTCTGGCCATCCCCCAGGCCTGGAATGCTCTCCCTCCTCTGCTCCTACAACTGACCTCCCTGGTTTCCTTCAAGTCCCAGCTAAACTCTTAAAGTCTACAGAAAGCCTTCCCGAACCTCTGAATTCTATTGCTTTCTCTCTGTTCATTATTTCCTATTTATCCTGTAAAGAACTTGCTTTGATTATTTTTGTTTGCATGCTGTCTCCCCCTACCCCCCCCCCCCCCCCCCCCCCTTAGATCAGCTCTTTGAGGGCAGGGACTGTCTTTTGGCATTTTTTTTAATA
The DNA here is from genome assembly GCF_037893015.1 of Macrotis lagotis. Taxonomy (NCBI): domain Eukaryota; kingdom Metazoa; phylum Chordata; class Mammalia; order Peramelemorphia; family Peramelidae; genus Macrotis; species Macrotis lagotis. The sequence continues at coordinate 884,361,311 of NC_133658.1, forward strand.
CCTCTAGCTTAGCACAGAGCCTGGGACATAGCAGGCACTTTATCAATGTTTATTGATTGACTGACTGGAGGAGATGTAGCCCTTCCTCCAAGTGAATGACTGAACCACTCTGAGCCCCCATCTAATATCAGATAATGGGGTTTGCATTAGATGTTTCCAGAATTCCTTTCTAGTTCTAACATTTCCTGATGTTGCACTCCAAGGAACTTTCAAAGACATCCTTAGAGTTCCCAAAGGAAGATTTCAGAGTACATCATGGGGTGTGTGTGTTATATGGGGGTGGTGGTGATGATGTGTAAAATACAACAGGTACAGAAATGTGCCTACAGTAGAAGATAATAAATATGCTTTATATAGAATATACACAGAAAATGTGCTTTGTATACAATAGACACATAACAAATGTGTTTTGTATACAATAGACACATAACAAAAAATGCTTTGCATACAAGAGACTGGGAAGCAATGTGTTCTGTATACAATAGACATGAGGGCATAAGGATGGCTAGGTGACACAGTAGATAGAGCACTGGATTTGGAGTCAGAAAAACCTGAGTTCAAATCCAGTCTCAGATACTTATTAGCTGTGTGATCTTGGGCAAGTCATTTCACCCTATTTGCCTCAGTTCTTTCAACTGCACAATGAGCTGGAGAAGGAAATGACAAACCACTTTAGTATCTTTGCCAAGAAAACCCCAAATGGGGTCATGAGAAGAGTCAGATATGACTGAAATGACTCAACAACAATGATATAATAAAAACAGAAAAATGTGCTTTGTATACAATAGACACAGAAGAAAAGTGCTTTGTATGCAATATATATATATATATATATATATATATATATGATGTGTTTTACATATAGTTAACATTTATATGCCTTGTATTTAGTAGACACTTAGGGAAGGTATTTTACATATAGTAGGGATTGAACATTGATTGTGTCTTGTATACATGTAGTATAAACTTATTGTTCATAGGCACAAACCATAAATGGTTTATATATTGTGTTTTCAGGCACATACATGCTTTATATACAGTTAGCACATAACAAATGTTTTAGGTACATAAATGGTTTGTATATAGTTGTCACTTCTATGAGTGTAGGCACATTAATGGTTGCATGCAATTAACTCTTAATGAGCATCTTTAGGCAATAGTTTGTAGACAGTTGGTACTTAATGAGTGCTCATAGGCACATAAATGGTTTGTAGACAGTTGACTTTTTTAAAAGTTTTTGCAAGGCAATGGGGTTAAGTGGCTTGCCCAAGGCCACACAGCTAGGTAATTATTGTGTCTGAGGCTGGATTTGGACTCAGGTACTCCTGACTCCAGGGCCAGTGCTCTATCCACTGTGCCACCTAGCCACCCTGACAGTTAACTTTTAATGAGGGTGTGTAGGCGCATAAATGGTTTGTAGACTGTTGGTGCTTAATGAGTGCTCATAGGCACATAAATGATTTGTAGACAGTTGACTCTTAAGGAGGGTCTGTAGGCACATAAATGGATTGCATGCAGTTGGTACTTAATGAGTACTGTAGACACATAAATGGTTTGTATACAGTTGGTATTTAATGAGTGTTTGTAGGCACATAAAATGGTTTGTAGATAGTTGGCCCTTAATGAGTGTTTGCAGGCACAGAAATGGTTGGTATACAGTTGGTGCTTAATGAGTGTTTTCTGCATTCAATGAAAGGATCATCATGGCAGGGAGGTTTACCATTTAAATTCTAGCCATCTTTCCCGAGATCCAGATGGAGCCACATTTACGCCCGAGAGGACCTTCTCCCTCACAGCGGGGCGGCCCACCAATGTGGGCAGCAGAGCTTCCCAGGGCCAGGGGAAGGGGAAATGAGAGAATGCTCGGACCACTGAGTCTGAGGCCACAAGCCGCGGGGTCTGGGGGAGGGCAGGCTCCTCGGGAGGGAGCAGGAGGGATTGGGAAGGCAGCTGATCCGAGGCATGAGCTGCAAAGGCCTGAACCTACTGGGGCGAGCTGAACTCTGGCAGGAAGAACGTTGCTAAACAGTAAGCAAGTTGTAAAAGAGAATTCAGACACAACATCTGGCAGCTGTTTCAAATACTTCTCTGTCTGGAGGCTGGACGGGCCTGCAGTCGATTAGTGAAACAGCATGTGCAGGAGCAGCTTTCTGCAAGGCAGCCCCCCTAGCCCTACTTCTCCAGGGCTGGGGGGAGCCCCATCCAGTTTCTGGGAGCTAGCAGGAAGTAGCAGCTGGAGACAGGTCCCATGCTTAGCACCGGGGCTGCAAAGAAGACAAATGACAGGTCTTACCCTCAAGGAGTCTACGAGCGGCTCTTAAGGTCATCTCCTGACTTGAGTTCAAATATTGCCATTGTGCACCTAGGAGTCGTGGGGCAAGTCACTTCTCCACTCTAAGCCTCAGTTTTCCTAGTTGTAGAATGAAGGGTTGAGCAGATGATTTCTACGGTCCCCTCATTTGATCCAGGAACTAGTTCAGTCCGAGACAGGTTGAGCTCGAGGCAGCAGGACAGTCACCCCGGGTCAATATTTCCTCCCGTTCTTTTCCAGGTGCACCCATCATTTTCTTCTGAGATCAGCTTACAGAATCCTTGGTCACAAAACCTCTGGGAAGGCTCAGAGCGATGTCCCTTCCTCCTAAGAAAGCCGAGAATGGGTTAGAGTTGGAATGGACTGCAAAGGTCAAACTAGTCTAATCCCCCCCTTATTTTTACAGATGAGCAAACGGAGACCCAGTCAATTCCTTTTTTTAAATCCACATGTACACAGAGCTTCAAGTTGCAAAGGACTTTCTTGTCATCTCCTTTGGCCCTTGAGGCAAGTATTATCCCATAGGGATGGTAACCCTTTTCTAAAAGGTTGGTCGAGTTACTGGGAGGTCACACCTCTGGGCTTCTGATTCCAAAGCCAGCCTGCCTTTCCTTGCACCACAATAAGCCAAGGGGAGGAGAACTGAGAGTCTAACTTTCTGGACTGATCTCCCTTACTGAATCATCCAGAGGACGGTTTTGTTGGTCCTTCTGGAGAGCTGCTGCACCTTGTCTGATGGAGATCATGGGGCAAGGGGTTGGGAGGAATTCTAGATGGGCTGCTCCTAGGCTCAAAGGTAGAGAGCTGGAAGAGTAGGCAGAGAGTATCTATTCCAAATCTGTTTTACAGATGAAGAAACTGAGGCACAAGGTACCCCAAAGGGGTAACTATTTCAAGTCTGTTTTACAGGTGAAGAAAATGAGGCACAAGGTACCCCAAAGAGGTTATCTATTTCAAGTCTGTTTTACAGGTGGAGAAACTGAGATCCAGGCCCTTGTCTAAGATCTTTCAAGAAGTAATCAAGATTCGAATCCAGGGCTTCTGACTCTCAGTCTGACTCTTCTGACTCTATCTCCATCATTCGACAGTCGGTAAGTCCAACCTCTCTATTTTATAGATGAGGAGGCAGTAGCTTCTCCCCTTCCCCTGGCCACACTGCAGGAGAAGGCTGGAGATGGGGAAGGCTCACCAACCCTGTCTAGAGCTCCCCACGCCTAATCCCAACCCCCCAAGAACATTTCCTCTCCACCAGAAAATCATCGCAGCAAGCCAAGCAGGAACCTGGCTCGGCCAAGCTCCCTAAAGAAGGAAGACAGTTTCTAGCTAAATGTGCAAAGTCTCATCTCCCCTAGTCCTTTATAAGGAAAAAACTAGGTACAGTCAGAAATCTCTGAGGCAGGGAAATGCTAAGAGGCCGGGAGGAGAGGGACCGCCGCCGAGGCCCCACCAGCTCAGGGGGCCCCGACAGCTCGGGGCGGGGGGTGACAGCTTGGGGTCTGCCTGCCAAGCAGCTGAGGCCATGAGAAAGCCCCAGGAAGAGAGAGGGAGCTGATTCATTAGGCTTGGGCAAGGCAGGACATCATTTGTTGATTCTCCGGCCCAATCCCCATCTCATGATTTCCTCTCTGGTTGCCATGGTGCCATCCATAAAACACAGAACAACTCTGGGCCCCCTCGGCAGGTCATTTATTTCAAATATTCCCTGCAGCTAGAATCCAACCATGTTTGGGTGTCTGGGCCCTGTCTTCGGCCCCCTCCCCAGAAGAGTTCAGGGTTCAGTCAAGTCCACAGTCCACATCTCAAGGAAAAGAGAGACAGGCAGAGAGAGAGAGACAGAGAGAGAGACAGAAGAGACACAGAGAAAGGGAGAGAGAGGCAGAGAGAGAGAGAGAGAGAGAGAGAGAGAGAGAGAGAGAGAGAGAGACAGAGACAGAGACAGAGAAACAGAGAGAGACAGAGAGACAGAGACAGAGATAGGGAGAGAGAGAGACAGAGAGAAACAGAGAAAGACAGAGAGAGACAGAGAGACACAGAGAGAGAGACAGAGAGACAGAGAGAGAGAGACAGAGACAGAGACAGAGAAAGGGAGAGAGAGGCAGAGAGACAGAGAGAGAGAGACAGAGAGAAACAGAGAGAGAGACAGAGAGACAGAGACAGAGATAGGGAGAGAGAGGCAGAGAGACAGAGAGAGAGATAGAGAGAAACAGAGAGAGACAGAGAGACAGAGACAGAGAAAGGGAGAAAGAGACAGAGAGAGACAGAGAGACAGAGACAGAGATAGGGAGAGAGAGGCAGAGAGACAGAGAGAGAGATAGAGAGAAACAGAGAGAGACAGAGAGACAGAGACAGAGAAAGGGAGAGAGAGACAGAGACAGAGAAAGGGAGAGAGGCAGAGAGACAGACAGACACAGAGAGAGAGACAGAGAGACAGAGAGAAACAGAGAGAGACAGAGAGACAGAGACAGAGAGAGACAGAGAAAGGGAGAGAGACAGAGATAAAGAGAGAGACACAGAGAAAGAGAGACAGAGAGAGAGATAGGGAGAGGGGGGAGAGAGAGACAGAGAGAGAAACAAAGACAGAGACAGACTGAGAGACAGAGACACAGAGAGACAGAGAGACTGAGAGACAGAGATAGAAAGACTGAGATAGAGAGGGAAAGAGAGGAGAAAGAGAGACAGAGAGGAGAGAAAAACAGAGAGAGGGTTTGAGGCAGAGACAGAAACAGAGTGAGAGACAGACAGAGAGACGGAGAGAGACAGAGAGACGGAGAAAAGAGGGAAGAGGTGGGTGCAGAATATGTGAACAGGCAAGCTGGACAGGAGACATGACTGTTCCCTATCTCTGGGCAGACCAAGGGGTCACCATCTGCATCACGGTGTCACAGAGGAAGAAAGGAGGAAGAAGAAGATAAGGAGGAGAAAGGAAGAGAAAGGAGGAAGAGAACGAGGAGGAAGAGGAAAGAGGAAGAAGAGGAGGAGGCGGCGGCAGCCTGGCGGTGTGGGGAGTGTTGCCTCCAAGGCCAGGCCCCCAGCCTGCTGGGACGGTTTTAGGAACACAGCTCCTTTCAAGGCCAGAGACCTGCTCCTCCATCAGAAGCCTCCCAGCTGAACAAAACCCCTTCTTTTCCTTTATGCCAGCGCCCCCCCGCCCCACCCCCTCCCTTTCCTTCTCCTTTCAAACGAGCTCCTGTTCACAACCCAGACATGAACTCCAACCTAAAAATAATTCGAGCCCACCCTCCTCCCCGCTCCCTCCCCTGAAATGTCTGGAGCAGGCAATATTGGACTTTTTGGCCTCCCAGGCAGAACTCTGCCCTCCTCCCCTGGCCCCACCTTCCCCATCTCGCTGGGCCTCGGAGCCTTTTGCATTCAGGAGCAGCCAGCAGCAAGTCAACCACCACTTATTAAGCTCCTACTGTGTGCCTGGTGCTGGACTGGTCACTGGTTGATGTGAAGATAAACAAAGCAGAAGGCCGGCCCCAGCTCTCAGAGACGCTAATTCCAGGGAAGGGAAGGAGGAAGGTATTAGGTGCCTACTCTGAGCTAGGGACTCTGCCAAGTCCTTTAGGAAAGCTTTATTCCATCCTCACAACCCTGTGAAGTAGGTGTTGCTATTATCCCCATTTTACAGGGGAGGAAACTGAGGCAAGAGAAAAGTTAAATAACTTGCCCAGGGTCACACAGCTCATCCATGTCTGAGGCTGCATTTGAACTTGGGTCTTCCTGACTCCAGGTCCAGTCTGCAGTCTACTCTACCAACCCAGCTTCCCCCCCCCGCCCCCTTCCATTACTTAGTATGTCTGCATTCCCCCTTTTTACAGTCAGAGAAATTGAAGCAGATCAAGTGACTTGCCCAGGATCACACACTCCATCCATGTTTGAGGCTGCATTCGAACTGGGGTCTTTCTGATTCTAGGTCCAGTTGCACCCAAACCTCTGGGGAGTGCAGGAAAGAGTAGAAGACAGCCCAGGGGCTGTGCTTTGGGAAGAATGGTGGGTGAACGTGCCAGGGGCAAGGGCATAGAAGTGGGCAAGGGCAGGAGGAGAGAAATCATGTCTCATCAGTACAAGCAGCCCAGTTGAAAGGAGCCCCTCTGCTTTGATCAAGACTGAGTGTATGAAGGGGAGAACAGAAGGTAGAATGAGAGGGGATAATACTACTACTACTGATGATGATGATGATGATGATGATGATGATGATTCTAACAGCCATGAGACACAACACAGACAGAGATGGGGAGAGAAGAGAGGGGAGGGGGAGAGGGAGAGAGAATGAATGAATTTTACATGGACTCCGATTGGGTGGGTGGGAGGCTTTCTGACAAAGTTAGCTCTTGTCCTGGAGACAATATGGAAACCTCCAAAGGAAGACTTTTTTAAAATAAGGAAACAATGGGGTCAGATGTTACAGGAAAATCACTTTGGCAGTGGAGTCTACAAAGGAAAGGAGTGGGGCAAGGCTGTAATGAGACCTGCCTCATCCCAAGGGGCTCACCTCTCCTCTCCCAAAGATCAAGGGATGATTTAGGGAGGGTCAAGGGTCAAGTCTGAGAAGCCCCCTCTTTCGGTCCCAAGGCCCAAAGAGAAACTAACCAAGTGAATTCAAATTTAATAAACTTTTTTATTAGGTTACTGAGTATTCTCTACAGTCATAAAATAGAAAGGAGTTTAAAACCAAACAAAGCAATTATGTACTGGGATGGCAATACAGAGGGAGGGGGTTGAACCTGAAACAAGAGGAGAGGCGGGGGGGGGGGCAGGTGACACGGCAACATTTTCAGCATCGGTGGAAGACGATGGGGTGAGGAGGGGCCAGGCAATTGAATGATGAACTCTATATGGGAAACTCTCTCTTGTGCAACAGTAAGAGTGTGTGTCCTACCCTGTAACAAAAATGAGGAAAAGACCTGTCATCTGACAAGGTGTGTGTAGGTGGGTGCGTGAGTGTGTTTTCCTTAGAAAAATAACAGCAACAAACAGGAACGGTTTGGGGGGAGGCAACTTTGACTCCCCGCGAGGGCTTGGCACCAATTCTACACTTTTAAAAATATACTCTCCAAGTAGATTTTTTTTTTTAAAAAAGGTATCCAACAGCAGCTGTTCAAAACATCTCTTACATAGACAAATATATATATTAAACATTTTAAACAAATAAAGTCATCTATTGTACCTGTACAGAATTGAACCAAAAGTTGGATTCGAAAAATGATTTCAAAGTTAACAAAATGTGCAAAATAAAGGGGTGGGGGATGGGGGCCTGCATCTTGGCCTGCACCTTGGAGGAATTGCCAGGAAGGTGGCTCTTGAGGCATTTTTCCTCAGCCCCAGAAGAAGCAACCAGGGGAGCTGCATTTGAACAGGGGACCTGCTTTCAGAGACAGGACCAATTGCCCAGACTGAATTCTGGCTTGGGGGACAATGGCAAAGAATTCGACTACTGTCCCCCCAACCTCATTCTCTCTCATTTTTGCAGTGGATAAAATACTAAAATTGTACTCTTAGATGACTAAACCAGGGAGGAGGATGAATCCTCAGCTTGGCTGAGATGAACAACCTGAGGATGAAAAAACGATCACAACTGTGTGTCTAACTATCCTGGGCAAGGATGTCCAGTCAAGAGATAAAGAGGTGATGAAAAAAGAGGGTGGCAGGATGTTAGAGTTGCTTCAGAGGACCACGGAGGCCACACTATTGCACGTGAAGCCTGTAGTCTGAGGAAGGACCTGCTCTGCCAAGCTTCTGGTCTAGCCTGAAATTTCCCTACAGGCCAAGCTAACAAAAAGAAGCTCCCATACCTATGCATACACCTCTTGGCCAAGGGCAAGTGATACAGCAGGTGGAGAGTAGAGAGGGGTGGGAGAGCAAGACACACATTGGAGAGAAAGGGATGTTTTCTTTTTATGTGGAATAAATAAATTGGTTTTTGTTGGTGAAAGAATAAATATAGAGTACAGGGTGAGACAACATCTTAGGGAATGACACTAGTTGCTTTCCGGCCTTTTTCAAGGGTCCCATTTTCTTTTTATTTTCTTTAAGGGTCCAGAATGAGTTTTTGGCATTGTCAGCTTTATTAAAATGGCAGCATTTCCTGGGCAGGAGTAACCCAAGAGGTTCCACGTTTGTCACCCAAGGGAAGTCATCGGTCAGTTCCAAGCACCCTCGATGCTTCCTGGCCTCCTTATTGCCAGTAATGGTGACTTTCCCCCAATTGGCCCTGGAACCTTCCAGAGACGGTGCCTTGTCCCGCTTGGGCAGAAGCTGAGGGCTCCGTACTCCCACTCGTGGACTGACCAGGACACACTTTATTACTTCTGTAGAAATAAAGTCTCTCTTTTTTTAAGAAGGGAAAATAAAATCCAAATCCACAGAGGACACTCGTCTGCCCACACTCTGAGAGGCCATTTCCAAGGGATGAAGACTAGATGAGCCTGCTGTTAGGGTCTGTCTTTATCTGGTGGAAGACTGGGGTGCGAGAAAGGAGGAGGGAATCTTGGCTCGTGAGGTCGAAACAGCCAGATGGAGGAAGAGGGGAGTTGGGCAGGGTGGGGAAGAAGGGGGCTGTGGACCCCAGTGGCGGCTCAGTGGGTTCACACAGTTGGATTTCCTGATTCCCAGTCCCAGATGGCAGCGGGCCTTGAGCTGGTGCATCACTGGTAGAGAAGATAGCCCTTAAGGGATGCTGGCAGGGGCAGGGCATGGATCTCACTCAGACGCTCTTTCCCTAGGGCGAGGCGAACGGAGCGGCGGCAGAGATCCATCAGAGGCAGTGGTTCAGCTGGAGAGAGAGAGAGAGAGAGAAAACACACTTGGTTACTTTACAATAATTGACTCTCCAATTCCAAGGGTCTACAATATGTTTTTTCTATGCGTAATAAAAAAAATTGCTTTTTTGTTAGTGAAAGAATAAATACGGAGTACAGAATGAGACAACATCTTAGGGAAGAACACTAATTGCTTCCTAGCCCTTTTTCAGGATCCCATTTTCTTTATCTTTTTTAATGAGTTTTTGTTATTGTCAGCTTTATTTAAAAAATCCTTCTAAAGCTTAACCTTAAGATAGTCCTACGGAGAAGGTGGATCCCTAGAGAGTCCTTTTAATAGACACTGGCTTTCAGACTGTAGGACATGCAGGAGAAGGAAGCCAAGGAGCTGCCCTGCCAGGGAGGCACCAGGCTCTTCTCTCACCCTGGTGCCAGACAACCTGGTGCAGGTCAGCCCAGACAGTCTGGTGAGGTCTATGAACCCCTTTCTCAGATTCCTGTTTTTAAATCCATAAATTAAAATATATAAAGTTATAAAAGAAACCATATATATCAAAATAAAGATGTATTTTTTCCTTACTTAAATTCAGATTCTTTTCTGAAATCTAACCACAGACCTCAGCTTATGAACTTCTGGTCTTGATAAACTCAGATCCTTTCCAACTGAGATTCTGTCTTATAACACAACAGTCCTGAGTGTGAAGAGGAGCTCATTAGGTTAGTTTAGGATGAACCCTGAGGTCCCTTTCTAGCTTACTTGAATAAAAAGGAGATGCCCCTAGCTGGCATAGTGGATAGAGATGAGCATTTATTAAGTGCCTACTGTATAGCAGACACTATGCTAACAGCTTTAAAAATAGTATTTCATTGAATCCTCACAACAATCCTAAGAGGTAGGTGCTGATATTATCTTCATTTTACAGGTGCAAAAACCGAGGTAGAGCATTAAGTGACTTGCCCAGGGTCTCAGATAGTAAATGACTGAGGTCAGATTTGATCTAAGATCAATACTCTAGATAATGATAATAATAATAGTAACTTTGCAATAATTTCATTTGATTTTCACAACTCTGTGAGATAGGTAGTTATCTATCTCCATTTTACAATTGAGGAAACTGAGGCAGAGATGAAGAGACTTGCTCAGGGTCACATGGCTAGTAAATGTCTGAGGCTGGATTTGACTCAGGCCTTCCTGACTCCAGGCCCGTCACTCTGTTCTCTGTACCACTTAGCTGGACCTGTGTTGAAGGGTCCCAAACGTAACCTGACAAAGACTCACCTCTGCCCACTGATATTCTGTGGGTCCTCTTCTCAACAGCTAAACAAATAGGGTTCATCCTGGAGAGATTATGGAGCCACCATGCTGGAAGGGGCTTCTGTTTGAGTGCTTGGCCACAAAGAGGAATGATTTGGGGGGAAGCCAGAGAGACCCATTGAGGCTTGATGTTAACACTTAGAAACACCTCCTAAGGCTTGAAGGGACTGCACTGGGAGGAAGTGGGTTCCCCAAGTCTGGAAGACCCCTTCAATCAATGAATCCACATTTATTAAGTGCCTTTTGTGTGACTGGCCTATCCTCTGGTGGGGAACATTGTAGAGGGATTCTTCTGAGGGGAACTGGCATGGATGTAGACGCCAACAGAGATTTACTCCTTCTTAGGACCTGCGATTCTCTGTCTGGTTGGCTAGACTCAATGGAATCTCAATTCCAGAACTGACCATCCCTTTCAGGGTCCTTCAATCAATCAATCAGCATTTATCTAGCACCAGCTGAGGATGGTGTAAAGGGCTAAGGATACAAGGAGAGAAATGGAACATTTCCTGTCCTCCAAGAGTTTCAGTCTCTCCCCACTTTCCCAGGGGGCCATCCAACCCTGGAGGCTTGAGGCCAGCACAGAAGCCCTGAGGACGGCAGACAACCTGTTCTAGCCTCGGCCTTCCCACCCTGCTGGGCTTGGCTCAGGTCCTAGCCAAGCACCCGTGGGGTCAGCCTGCTCTGGGTCATGGACCAGGAGACACTCAGCACAGACATGCATGAAACAATGTGACCCTCAAGGATTTCTGCCAATTCTCATGGGGTGTGTGTGTGTGTGTGTGTGTACTGTTGTTGTTTGGGGACACCCAGCTGGTGTTCCTGAGGCTAGTTCTCACTAACATGGGGTGGCTCTCCCATCAAGGAACACCCTGTCCTGAATCCTCCCAGTAGCTGAATCCACAGATGTTTCCTTTCCAATCCGGGAGGTAGCCAGGGGCAGGAGCAGAGAACAACAGAGGATGGGCCTGAATGACTCCACAGCTGTCTGCATCAAGGACTGGGAGCTGGAGGCTGGTGTGGTAGAAGTCCTGATGGATTAGGGGTTGGGGATCTGGCTTCAAATCCCACCCCATCACTTAATCCCTGTGTGTGACCTTAAGGGAACCCCATATGACTCAGTAGAAGATGTGTATATGTGTGTGTGTGTATGTGTGTGAGAGAGAGATATCTTGACCAAGTCATTTAACCACTGCCTGCCTCAGTTTCCTCCTCTGTAAAAGAGGGCTAATTAATGGAGCCTACCTCCCAGGGTTGGTGTGAGGCTCAATGAGTTGTTAATCAATGAGGCTCAATCTCAAATGAGATATTAATGATAAAAGCTTTGCCAGCACACAAGCAAGCATTATATAAATGCTGGCTGGTATTATTATCTGTGCTGATTATCCTGAATCTTGTGGTCCGTCCTTTGTGCTTGAAGAAGACCAATGACCTCACAAGGACGATGTCTCGGCTTCAGTGTGGATGGAAGCCATCACTTGATGGCCAGGGGCTTGGGGGCTAAAACAGCTTGGGCAAGAATTTCAGTTACAAGTGCTGCCAAGGCAACTCCTCCAACCTACACCCAAAACAAGAAAGAACTCCCTGTGCAACAAAGAGGATGAACTGTCAGCCAGCAGCAAGCATTTATTAAATGTCTACTATGTGCCAGGCCCTAGGGATACCAAGAAGACAAAAGACAGACCTTGCTCTCTAGAACTCAGTCTAAAATGCAATAGAGGACAAGCATTTATGAAACATCTACTGTGTGCCAGGCCCTAGGGATACCAAGAAGGCAAAAGACAGACCTTGCTCTCTAGAACTCAGTCTAAAATGCAATAGAGGACAAGCATTTATTAAACACCTACTGTGTGCCAGGTCCTAGGGATATTAAGAAAGCAAAAAACATGCCTTGCGCTCTGGAACTCACAGACTAACATGCAATAAAGATGGCAAATACTTATTAAACACCTACTGTGTGCCGGGCCCTAGGGGTACCAAGAAGGCAAAGACAGGCCTTGCCCTCTGGAATTCATAGACTAAAATGCAATAATAGATGACAAGCATTTATTAAACACCTACTGTGTGCCAGGCCCTAGGGATACCAAGAAGACAAAAGACAGGTCTTGCCCTCTGGAACTCAGTCTGAAATACAATACAGTCAACAAACATTTATTAAGAGCCCAAATTCATAGGTAGAGTTAAGCAAGGCAGGGACTTTCTGTTTCATGGGTGTATTCCCAATGCCTTTCACATTTAATTAATGTTTGTCAATCTGCACAGTGCGTGATCTTAGACAAGTTACTAGGTCCCAGTTTCCTAATCTGCAAAACAAGGGGTTTGGATGGATCTTCGAGGCTCCCTCCCCACTCTGAGGAAAGGATGACCAATGTTTTTTTTTTTTTTTTTTTTCTGGCAAACTCTCAAGTGCTCTAAAAAACTGGACGCCATTCATTTTGGGTTATTCAATGAGGGCAAATATCACTAGAACAGGGTTTAAGGAGATTTAAGCCCTTGCCAAGAGTTCACGTATTAAGGAGTCAAAACAAGATTCCATTACTAGGAAAGAACTCACACTCATGGCACAGTCCTTGGGTTTGGGGTCACATAGTGGCCAGGGATCTATGACCTCTTCCAACACCCCCAGGTTTAACAAAGCAAAAGTGAGGCTAAGGTGTGGCTTGTCAAGGCTTCACCACCCACAGGATAGGGCTGAACAATCTGGGTGTCATTATGGAGGAGGTTAAAAACTCTCCTTTCCCTTAGGGCCATCTTGCTGAATCTCAAGGGTGGGAAGGGACAGATACCAAATAGTCAAAATCCTTTGTGAATAAGAATCCACTCTGTAACATCCACAATAAGTGGTTGTCTGGGCTTAAAGACCTTCAGTGATGGGGAACTCACTACTTCTTGTGGCTGCCCATTCCACCTATGGACAATTCTCATGGGAAGGAAGATTTCCCTTGGGTCCAACTTCAATTTGCCTCCTTTTGCCTTTTACCCACAGCTCCTAATTTGAGGCTGGGGGAGCTGTGTGAGAGGGGGCAGGGAAGGAAAAATGTCAACTGTACCCTGACAGGAAGGGAATGTGTCTTCATTAAGTGCCTACTGCATCAGACACTGTGCCAAGCACTTTACAAATACCTCATCTGATAAAAACTTAAATACTAAGTAATGATACATGTCCAATACCATTCAAACTGGAAGTGACTGTCCCATCTTGAGACTTTCCTTAGATATCTGCTAAGAATCCCTTTCTTTCTTGTTTGCATCTTGTCTCCCTTAGACTGGGAGTTTTATGAAGGCAGGAACTGTTTGTCTTTCTGTGGATCCCGAAGGCTCAGTATGGTACTGGGCATACAACAGGAGCTTAATAAAAGCTTGCTGAGGGGGCAGCTAGGTGATGCAGTGAATTGAGCACCGGCTCTGAAGTCAGAAGGATATGAGTTCAAATCCGGCCTTAGACACTTAAGTGACCTTGGGCAAGTCACTTAATCCCATTGCCGTGCAAAAACAAACAAAAAGCTTGCTGAGTTGTGGCTGACTCATCAATTTCTAACATACAAGGTGCCCCCCTGCTTATTTCCCTATGGACTGAAGGAGGATGATCAGAGTAAGTCAATCGAAGACCACTGTCTCAAAGAGCCTTCAGGACCACAAGGGAGCATCCTCCATTGACTCCCTTCTGAGATAATCTGTTCCACCTGTGGGCTCTCTAATTTGGGAGGAATTTTTCAGGACATCAAGCCTAAATCTGTCTCTTTACAACCTGCTGGTAATAAAGAGATCCGGACCAATAACTACAGAACAGGTCTTCTCATACTTGAAGGCAGCTGTCATTACCCACCTCCTCCCTCCTCCCTCCTCCCTTGTCTTCTCTAGACTAAACAGCCCCAGTTCTTTCAACTGATTTTTATAGAAAGCAAACTCAAGGCCCATTATCATGGGTTCCCTGCATATTTTGAAGATAGGCTATTTAAAATAAGTTGAGAGAGGATACAACACAAAGAAAGCCTAACTGGGACATTCCAAGTTTGAATCCCCAGTTTCCATCCCTTTATAAAGATCTGTAAGTTCAATGACCTTAGCTCTGATTTCTGACTAAAATTCTCTAATACATTATTGCTACTTTAATCACATAGTCTTTTTAATCATATCTTTTGTTTTTCACACACCATATTCTTTTTTTTAAGTATATCCCTTCCTGGCATGCTCTCTTTTGTGACAGTTCTCTAAAAAACCCCAAAACCTCCCCAAATTTATAGCAAATTAAACAAAGGGAGAGAACAGTTAGAAAAAGAGCTGATCATTAAGTATGATGGAAATTCCATGAACAGATCTTGCCATACTAATCTCATCCTTTATCTGACATGATTTTTACTGGTATATTGATGCAGCAAAGATATATACATTTATATATGTATGCATTTATATATAAATACATAATAGAAATACATACAAAAATACACACAATACAATACAATACAATGTTATACTGACATCATTAGTCATTTGGAACAATCTCTCCCACTATTCTTATGGATGAGATGGAATGATCGGAGCTCGGCAAACTACGGATCCTGAGTCAAATCTGTCTAACTGCTTCTTCTTGTTCTGCCTCGACCTATTTGACAGTATGCTTGGATAAATTCAGAACTGGTTTAAATGACCAAATACAAAGAATAGTCATTAATGGTTCCATGTCACCATGACATGAAATCTCTAGGAGGGTGTTCCAAGGATTTGCAACTGGTCCTGTGCTTTAACTATATAGATATAGCTATATCTAGATGTCTATATAAATACACACATATATTTATATATGTGTGGATGTATTAAAGACAAGTTTATCAAATTCTAGATGTAAAAATGGTAAGGGATGGTAGAGTCAGGAACCAGAAAGATATCTAAGGATAAGCTGAATTGAGTCCATGATATATGAAGATTAATTAAAGACATGGGTGTGTTTAGACTAGAATAGAGAAGTTTGGGGGGGGGGGTGTTCACATATCTGAAAGGCTATTATATGGAAGAAGGACTAAATTTGCTCTGTTTGGCCCTAGAGGGCAGAACAAGGTGCCATGTTAGTTCAAATGAGTTTATTAAGTGTTTAGCATACCATAGGCTCTATATAAATGCTTATTCCTTCTCTTCCAAGATGGAGTAAAGTTGCAAAAAGGCGAAGTCAGGCTTCCTAACCCTTAGACCTGTTCTGTATGAGACAGGCTTCCCTTCATGGGAAGCAGTGGTTGGGGGAATCTATAAAAGGGGATTCCTTTTAAATATAGATTGGAATTTTTAACCTGGGGGGGGGCATCTGTGAACTTGAATGGGAAATAAAAATTCCATCTTTGTTTCCCTACCTCTAGCTCAAATTGACCATTTCCTTCAATTAGTTAAAAAAATGATTCTGAGAAAGGGCTTCACCAGTTTGCCAAAGAGCTCCATGACAAGAAACAGATTAGAAACTTGAATCTGAAATGATTGGAATTCTGGACCCTATGAAAATGGGTCTCCATGGCTGACCTCAAGGCCAATTATGGGAGGTTGAATAGTATCAGTCAAATGGGGTGGCCCTAGGGCTCCCCTCATGGACTAGGTGACAATAGAAGGTCACCAATAAATCTTAATTTGGAGTAACAGAATTGGCTGCAGAGCCAATGTCCAGGAAGTGAAGGCTCCCATTCATTTAATGGGATCTACCAACATGAATTTGTCATATATTCTAGGCACCATGATTTACATGGATGACAGAAGAGTAACGTCTCCAGGGGAGAGGATGGTGTAGGAAGGGGGTGGTTAGGAAGCCAGCTAGAAGAGGATGCCGAGAAACTAGGAAATGAACCATTTGGCCGCTATTTATTTAGGGAACAGGAAGAGAGCATGAATAGAGACTTCCTCATTTCAGTAAAAAAGTTACCTGGTGACCTATTTTTAAAAATCCCCCAAATGATCTTTATGAGAGATCTGTCTCTCCTGTTCCTCTGTGACCAACTATAAACCAAAGAGAAATGAAACATAAGCATGCAGGGATAGTGGTAAGATCACTGGACTGAGAGATGATTTCTGGACAAGTCGCTTACAATCAAGCCAGCAGACATAAGGTGCTGACCAAGTAACTGGTCAGGAAGCATCCACTGAACACCTACTATGTGCAGGCCACTGGATAGAAGGGCAAAAATCAAACAGTCCCCTATTCTCAAGGCACTTACATTCACCTGGGGTATAAAATACACACACAAAAAGAAGACCAAACTTTAAGTTTGGGGCTGTTTTTTGGGGGGTGGAGATCAGTACTAGTCACCAGTGGTTCAAGAAAGACCCCACCTAGGAGATGGCATCAGATAGACTGTAAGAGGAAAGGGATAAGAAAGGAAGACATTCCAGGACATAGCCTAGGCAAAGGCACAGAGGTGGAAGATGGAAGGGGAGTAATGAAGAAGGAGTTTGTGGGAAAGTAGAATGTTGGATTTAAGAATCAGAGAGATGTGGGTTCAAATACTATCTCTGACATTTACTGGTTTTTCTAAGGGTCAGTAATTTCCTGTTGCTTCCATAATAAAATATACATTCCCATTTAGGACTTAAAACCTTTCAGAAACTGGTTACCATTCTATTTTTCTATAATGTGATTTTTATGCATTAATATTATCATCAATATCACTGCCACCATATACCTAGTTACATATATATATGCATATGCAAATCTATATATCTGATATGTATATATATATATATATATATATCTATATCACTTGGAGATTTGCAAAATGTTTTACCTAAATAATTTAATTTTATTCTCACAACCTTGTGAGATGGATCTACAAAATGGCTACAGTTTCCACCAGCAGTACCAAAGTCCCCATGGGGTTAACTGTGAGGATTGATCAAATGAGATAACATACTCAAAAGTATTTTGCTAACTTTAAAGAGTTCTGGAAAAGTCGAAGATTATTTTCAAATATTTCTCTGAGAAAGTAGGAAAAAAATCTCAGAACAAACACATGTCTCCTTAGAGGGAGACTGTGTGTGTGTGTGTGTGTGTGTGTGTCTGTGTGTGTGTGTGTGTGTCTGTGTGTGTGTCTGTGTGTGAGAAAGAATGTATGTGTGTGTGTGCGTGTATGTCACAGTGAGTGAGTGTGTGCGTGTGTGTGAAAAATCTGAGAATTCTGGGAGTCTCCCTCTGGAAAGTTTTGGCAGCTCTGCCCATGTTTACACATCAATTTTTTCTTTCTACGTTTCTAGGGAGGGCACTGGCTAACCCAGGAACTGCCAAAAGCTTTCTCAACCTCCTCACTGGGGAAGCACATGGTCCATGGTCCAGTTCCCCCAGGCTCTCCAGCTTCGGTGGCCAAAGAGGCCAGAGCCAATGGAGCTTCCAGGGCATGAGTAGCACAGGGACAGACCTCTCCTCCAAACAGCCTCCCCCCCCATGCCTGAGGCCAAGGCATAAGGACAATCACCAATTAGTCATAACAGCCGCCTCTTCTGTCCAGAGCTGGCTCATCCTCCGGTCAGCTTCCCAGAACAGCAGATGAATCCGGCACGGGATGGCCATCCAAGTTCTCCCTCCACCCCTGGGGAACAAGGATTAGGCCGATATATTTCCAAAAAAAATCAGCGGTCATCTCTGGTGCTTGCCAGAGCTAGCCTGGAAGGGAGACTACTTCTTATCCAGGTTCCAGCAGTGGCAGTTCTGACACAGGTGGGTAGACAGAAGACCCAGAAACTGGTGAGAATAGGGAGAGCTGCTACTGGATCCACTTCAAATCTTGGCAACAAGTGTGGCCTTGGTTAGGGGGGGTAGGTCTGCTGTTAGTCCGGTCCCTATATATAAATGGAGGGAACACAAGACTAAGAAATCAGGACACATGAGTTCAAGTACTGACTCTCATCCAAAATTGCTGTGTGACCTTGGTGAGATCAGTGAACCTCTGGGAGCCTCGGTTTCCTCAGCTATTAAATGAAGAAAGATATTTTAAAGGGTACACGAAAGTTACTTTGAAGTAGCTAGAGCTATCCCAGGGAAGAGTAAGAGATAGACTTTGATTGTTAGGTCCCAGAAACTTAACCCTAATTCTAAGGTTGTAGAGAGGCAACCTGAGTCTTAATAAAAAGAAATACTTCATTTGTGCATACCCTTTGACTGAATAATTCCACTACTTGAAGTAAAAAACAGAAAGAGAAAGGTCCCACCTGCACAAAAATATTCTTAGCAGTTCTTTTTGAAGTGGCAAAGAAGTGGAAATTGAAGCAATACCCAACAACTAGGGAATGATGGTATATGATTATGTTGGAATATTTATTTTGCTTTAAGGATGGTTTTAGAAAAATCTGAGAAGATTTATATGAACTGATACAAAGTGAAGTGAAAAGAACCAGGAGAACATCGTACTTAGTAACAGCAATACTGAATCATCAAGAACTATTAATGACTTAGTTATTCTCTGCAGTACAAAAAAGACCCAATTCCAAAGGACTCGTGATAAAAAATGCTATCTATCCACTTCCAGAAAAAGAATTGATAGTCTGAATGCAGATTGAAACATTTTTCATGAAGATTTTTTTTTTGGTCAGTGTTTTCTTTCATAATATGACCAATGTGGAAATGTTTTGCATGACTATACATGCAACATCAAAACACTTACCATCTCAGGCGGGGGGGGGGGGGGAGAGAAAGGAAGGAGTGAGAATTTAAAACTCAAATTTTTAAAAAATGAATGTTAACTGTGAGATGATTAATCAGGATAGAGGCAACTCCTCTCAGCAGTTCAGAGAGCTAGGCCAACCCTAGGAGGCCAGCTATGGACAATGCTATCCTCATCCACAGGAAGAAATACCAAACGAAAACAAAAACAAAAAAAAAAAATCCTACAGAATCTGAATGAACACAACATTCACTTTTTAAAGTTTCTCTGATGTATTTCTTTCCTGTCTCATGATTTTCTTTCTTTTCCCTCAATTCTAATTCCTCATACTGAAAATGACTAATCTGTAAATATGTTAAACACAAATGTGTATATACAAAATTCACCTGTTTGCTGCTGAGGGGAGGGAGGTGGGAAAGGAGGGTGAAAGGAAATTATGTAACTTAAAAATATGCATGTGCATGTGGACGAATGTTGAAACACTTTCATAACATGTAACTGGAAAAATAAAATATAAATTTTAAAATGAATATTAAAATTGTTTTGACATGTAATTGGGAAAAATAAAATATTATTTAAGGAAAAAGAAAGCCTTTATAAGAATTTGAGCTTACCCCAAGTGAAATGAGCTTTGATGGGAGGTAGAGAGCTCCCCAGCAAAAGAGGTCTTCCAGTGAAGATATGTTAGGGCTATTAAAGAAGGAATTCCTCAACTACCTGGGTTGAGAGATTCCTTCCAACTTGATTTTTCTGTGATGTCATGATGGGGGGGGGCCTGAAGACCATAGATTTAAAATTAAGATCATAATAATCATAACAACAAAAACAATAGCCAGAATTTATGTCACACTTTATGGTTTGCAAAGCACTTTACAATTATCCTACTGGATCATCAGATTCTCTCCATGCTATAAATGTCTGAGGCAGAATAAGAACTCAGGTCTTCCCAATCTCAAGTCCACAATACACTCTACCACCAAAGGCCCTTAGAAAGCATCTGATCCAACCCCTCATTTTACAACCCAAATCTGGCTTGTCCCTGATGTTCTCTCTTTTGATACTTACAAGTACCCTGGGAAATCTTACTATCTTCTCCATTTTATGGAAGGGATTTGCCCAGGGTCACCCAGTTAAAAGATTCTCTGAGGCTGGATATGAATTCACATCTTCCTGACTCTGGGTCCATCCACCTAGCTGTTTGATGAGGGTCGTAAACTATCCTTGCCTGTCCAGAGGAATACAGACCTCAGGTCACCTCAGTCCAGGCACTAAGGCCTAGAGAGTGTGACTTGTCCACAGTCACAAAGGGAGTAAAACCCAACAGCATCAGGATTCGAATCTCAGGGCCTCTGAGCCCAGATCATATATGCATGAAGTCTTTTCTCTCTCCGAGGGGGTCAAGCTCCTTGAAAGCAGGGTCAGATGACAAGAGGACTATTTGGGTAGTTTTTCAAGTTTGCCTTTCTTCAAAAACTATTCCCATTTTATGAATAAGGGAACTGAGGGAAATGACATTACCTAGGATCACCCAACTAGTGAGTGTCAGAGGCAAGATATAATGATGATAATAACTAGCACCCTCATCTTAAAGATGAGGAAACTGAGGCAGAGAAAGATAACATGATTTGCCTAGGGCTGCACAGCTATCAGGTGTCTAGGTTGGGATTTGAACCCATTATTTAGGCTAAGACTAGGAACTGCATTGGGGTCATGGTCACTTATAGTGCCTGGCTTACAGTAGGTGCTTAATAAATGCTTACTGAATTGAACTAAGATTGAAAGCTGGAAGAGACCTGAGGGTCATTTAATCCAGACCTTATTTTGTAGATGATGAAATGGAAGCCCAGAGAAAAGCGACAGAGCAGAATCCAGATGCTCGGACTCCCAATCCTTTTCCCTTTGTGTTCCACTGTTCCAGTCAGATGTGGGGCCACCACACCTCCACCCAAGAGACATTTACCCCTTTATGGAAGGTGTCATTAAGCTAAGAAAATGCCCATCTGTGCACAAGTCCAAGCTGGCGATGATGCTATTCATCAACTACGCAGCAGCAGAAACACAAGTGGTCATCGACAGCCCCAGGAGATGTTTCCCTCCAGGACTCTGATATGGATGCTCATCATGACTCAATCTGGGTCCTGCTCTTAAACTCTGCATCTCCTACCTAGCAGAGCATAAATAATGAAATGGAGTGAACCCGCACACCAGTGCTAGCTGCTGTGCCAATGCTACGGTGAGCAGGAATTTCTCATCTCCTGAGCTGATCCAAGAGACTGACCTCAGGCAATCCGCCATGGTCTTCAAATCTAAAAACTCCAGTTTCCTGGGGGTTTTCAGGATTAGTTAAACCTTCTTCTATCCTAAAATTCATCTGCCTGGAAATGTAGGATCAGAGGTTCAGTCAGGGAAGGGTCAGTCTAGTCCAACCCTTTCATTTTATAGAAGATGTGATTTGCCTGAAGTCACCTAGGAAATAGGGCAGGAGATATTCAGTATTGAAAGACTTGTGAATTTTTTTTTTTACTTTCTCCAATGCAAAGACACAAAGAAGAAAAATAAATCACAGATTTTGGGTAGATGAGGATCTTACAGACCATCTCTACTCCAGTGCCTTCATTTTTCAGGAGGATTTGGTAGGTTTACTAGGATTTATTATTTACTAGATTTATCAGGATTTACTAGGGTAATTTGCCTAAAGCCACTTAAGGATTTGAATCCATTCTTCCCAGCTTCATATCTAGCACCCCTTGTACCGTCACCGTCCTCCATAGGTCAGAGGAGCAGAGATTCAGGGCCAAAAGGGTCCACTGAGGTCACCTAGTACAGTTTCATCATACAAGGCAAGTTGCTGAGATTTGAACACATCTCCTCGCCTCTCTTACACCCCCCCCCTTCCTCCCAAGAACAGCAGGGCCTGGGGTGTGAAATATGCCCTAGCTCCAGCCCATTGATTTGGCATCTGGAGACAGACTCCCAGGACTTGCCTCCCTGGTTTCCCTAAGCCAGGTTGGTTCCCCAGCGGGTGGTTGTTGGAAACCCAACCGGCCGCCTCTGCCCAGAAGAGAGTCTCATGACTTGGGGGTATTGGGGCTGTTTCAGGTCAAGACTGAGCTGCTCTGGAAGCCGCAGACACGGCCGTTGAACTTGTTTTCATTACCCCAGCCAAAGCTAAGGCAGGGTGGGGGTGACGGGGCAGAGAGAAGGTTCCACAGTAAAATTAAAACAACAACAACAACAACACGTTTAACCCACGTCCAGTCATGTGGTTGTTTCCCCCCCTCGTCGCCTCTCCAAGGCTGTAGTTTGGGGATGGGAGGGGAGGGAAGGAGCGGAACATGATGATAAGGGAGCTGAGACACCCAAGACAAGGGCAAATATTTGCATTCAGCTTCCCAAACTCTGACCGGGCTTGGGGAGACCGCATGCACCGCCGTGTCTGCCCTGAAGAGCAAGGCTAGAACTCTGAGGCGCCAGCCCAGACCTGCTTCATGGCCCACCAAGGTCAGAGGCATAGGAAGGTCTAAGCTGCTGGCCATCATCCATACTTCGGTGGGACGAGCATGAGGCTGAGGGAGGGGGAGGTGATCAAAATAGCCCTCATTTACCACCATCTAGCCAGAAGGGAAGCAGCGAAGATGCCCATCAATTCATCAAACCTATGTCTCTGTCTTTAGAAAGGCAGCAGGCAGTTTAGACTATCACCTAAACTTGTTTTTTTTATAATGGTTTTTGTCCTTCACTTTTGAAGAAGACCAAAACATCAAGGAGGTGATGCCATGATAAACGTGCAAATTGGCAAGCTTCACTTTCTCTTCCAGAGCCATCTGGGTCCAGTGGCCAGATATGAATTAGGACAACTGGAGATGGCCCTGGATGAGGGGCAATCAGGGTGAAGTGACTTGCCCAGGGTCACACAGCTAATAAGTGGCAAGTGTCTGAGGAAGGATTCGAACTCCTGTCCTCCTGAATCCAAGGCTCTCACCTAAACTATGACATGCAGGGCTGCCATGATGTCTTACAAAGAGTTGCTTACCTCCACAAATGAGATAATGTAGATAAAGCACTTTCCCAATGTCACATCAACATGAGGGAAGCTTGAATTGGCTCTGAAGTTAGGAAGATCTAAGGGCAGTCCCGCCAGGGCCACATTAGTGGCTGCATGACCCACGGGGAGTCACTTGACCTCTCAAAGGTCTAGGCAGCTCCATATAGGATGCAGAGAAAATAGTTACTTGTATGGGAAGAAATGATTTCCTGGTACTCTTGCCTGTATCGGGGCTATTTAAGGTAGGAAGTGTTTGTCCATTTTAAAAAGATTATTTGCCCAAAGATATTTCATAATTTAAATGAGGGGAATTAGAAGCTAACCTAGTCCCTCTCCCATGGGGCAGAGAGCCTTTCAAAGACAAGTAGACTACAAATAGCCACACATCTTTCCCGAGAGAGTTCTCTTCGCTTCACAGAGCGTCTGCTGTCAATTTCTAGCCCATGCGGTCTCTCTTGTCTACTTCTCTATCCAACATGGATGGAAGATGCTTAGCAAGGAGGAGGAAAACCTCTCAGATGGTTCCACCCTAATGACTAACTTGTCTACACCTCAGTGAGAACCACACAAGCTATGAGTTAAGGAGGAACTGTAAGGGACATGCATCATAAAAGGGATGCCAATCAACACTGGGTTATTAGGTGAGACACAGATGCAACCTTATCTTCTGACAGTCTGGAGCTACAAAGGACAAGGAAAAAATTGACCCATGGGTTGAAAATAACAGCTCTGCCCAACCATGAACAATATTGTGTTCTCCACAGTTACTTAAATCTTTCTTTTCTGCAATTTTTTTTTTGATACAGGGAACACTTCAGTGGGAGCAGGGAAGAAATTCCATCATCGCCAGCACAGATGCCTACTAGTTGCGGAACCCTCTTTTCTGCAACCTAAGTCCCTGACACATAGCAGACACTTAATAAATGATCATTAATTGATTGATCAAACATTAAAGAAAGTTACCTGAGGTAGTAAGTTGTTTGCCCAGGTTCATAAAATGACATGAACACAGGTCTTCTTGTCTCTAAATTGGCCCTCTGACTCACTATTGCCCCTCCTTTTATTTTGTTAAAGAAAGTTTTGTAGTTACATGGAAATAAATCCCACGTGTGCCTTGGTAGGTTGACTCCCAGATATTTTGTGCATTTTGTAATTATTCCTCATGGAATTTCTTGGTTTCCTTGCCTTTTTTGTTAGCAATGTAGAGAAAAGCCGATGATTTTGTGCATTCTTTTTGTATCCTGCTTCTTTTGCTGAAGATAAAAATGGTCTTAGTTTTCTGCCAATTCTCTGGAGTTTTTAAAGTTAAACCACCATATCCATTTGTAGATATGGCTAATTTTGTTTCTCCTTTTACTCATGTTTTTTATACCCGTCATTTTATTTTGGAATTTCTAGAATTCTGGGGAGAAGAGGGATACAGAGGAACTATCAATCACAGACTTGAGACCATCCTGTTTAACTTCATCATTTTACAGATAAGGAAACTGAGGCATAGAAATCAAGCGACTTTCTTGGGATCAGCCAGCTAATAAAAATTTGATTCATCACTATCTACTTGCAAAATAGTCTAGGGGGCTCCAGTGGGTGTTTCTAGTTTCAAGGAAAACAAAGGAAGAGTTCCTCCCTCCCTTCACACATACTCACTATGATCTGGCTTCTCTATGTATAGGTTCATAAATCTCACTAAGTCGAAAGGGATGCCAGAAGCCACCTAGTCAATCCCCTCATTTTACAAGTTACTGATTAAAAATCGAGGTCTGGAGCCCAAAGGGACTTCAGAAGTCAGTCAGCCCAGTCACCTTATTTTAGAGAGGCCTGATAACAAATAGAGGCCCAGTGAAGTGACTCTCACTGGACACACAAGTGGTCATAGTAAGCGGTCATTAGCGAAATATGGAATTGTTTTCTGCTGGGCTCTTGAGTACCAGCTTCCATGGATTTAGCCCTCCCAAAGAGAAGAGTCCCCCCATGATAAGAGTTCCCCCCACAAGCAGAAAGATGGCAGACAGATCTCCAAGGGCCAAGTCAATACTTACGATCAAGTCCATTCAAGTAACGCATTCGTATTTCACAGTGGCCCCAGACAGCGCTTACTACTGGGTAAAGTTTTTTGCCCTTGAGTCCTCGAAAGGCCACGCCCATGTACTGCCCATCGACAATGAAGCTCAGTGTCCCATCGTCCATGTCTAGGGCCACCAGGAAAGAATCTGGCACAATGAAAGTCTCATCTGGTTCGAGAAAGGCAGGGTAAGTTTTACTTGGCTGGTTCTTCCCATCATGATAGAGTCTATTCCGCCCCAGGTCCCAGCCCCAGGACTCATGGTTGTTCCCCACGAGGGTTGTGTACCCGACCGAGTGCAAGGGGGCATCTGCTGTGGCCACCCCCACGACTGCATGTGTGCCACGCTGGCGCATGGCCCATGTGATCTGCCACACGTGGAGCCCACGCGTGTACCCCACTTTCCCCCTGATGGCGTCTGTGCTCTGGGCCACCGGATGCCGGTGAAAGATAAGTTTGTCGTCCTCCTTCACGAACACGTTGAGCGAGCGATCATCGTTATTCCAGGAGTGGAGCAGCTGGACATCGTAGGACACGGGGGGCATGTCCAGCAGCAAGTCCAATCTTGTGGGCTTACAGTAATCCAGGCCCTGGAGCTCTTGTTTCAGGGGCCTATATGTCGGGTCCCTCATGTCCACAGTCTTTATCCCCCCAGTGACCTTCTGACCCATGCTAACGTCTGACTTCACCTTCCTACGTCCTCCCAAGGCAAACTCATCAATTGCAGGCCTTCTGTCCTGTTTTCCAATCAAATACCGGCAAGATTCCTAAAGAAGGTTGCTGGGAGACCCAGTCAACTTGTGCAGCATTCGAGATTGCCTAAAGGATGGAAAGAAAAACAGATGAAGGGGGGAAGAGGAGGGGGGAAAGTTAAATATTACTACAGGGGTCATAGAAACTGGATAAATGAACAACACATCCCATCTGCTGTTTTTAGAAACCAAAGCTCATGTCACACCTGTTAGCAGAACACAGAAGAAAAGTCTTGGAGTACAACTGCTGGGTCACAGACTGGAGCCAAATATGTGCCCCCCCCCTTGCTCCCCAAACCCCAGTCATGGGTCTTTGTTCAAGGAAACAGCAGGTGTCCCTCTTACTGGCCAAGGGCCTGACTGCACTCCTGGAGGCCAGAATGCCAGGCTTTCAAGGTCTATTCTTTCTGTCTAAGGGGCCTAGTGCTAGCGGAGGAAAAGGGGAAGATGAATGAGACAGAAAGCTTAGAGCCCAGTGGGGAAGGTGAGGTATTTACATAGATAAGCAAAGAGATTTGCATGTCTTATTTGAGCCTCACATTTTATTATTCCATTTTACTGATAAATTAATTGAGCTTAAGGGACCCAAATGTTAAGGGACTGGCCCAGAGTCCCATTGAAAGGAGGGAAATATGTATTTATTAGGCACTGATTGTGTGCCAGACCCTGTGCTAAGTGATTTGCATGTATTATCTCATTTAAACGGTTCAACAAACCTGGGAGGTTGGTGCTATCACTTATCCTCATTTTACAATCAAGGCCACTGAGACAGACTGCAGTTAAGTGACTTACTCAAGGTCCCACAGGGTCTGAGTCAGGAGTCAAACTCAAGTCTTCCTGACTCCCAACTCCAGTGTTCTAGACACTGAGCTAGGCTGCTTCTCAGCTTGGCTAGTATTCTTATAATGCCTTCTACAGGTCAAATCCTATATAGACAGGTATAGACTAAGCACTTTACGCATATTTGATGCTCAGGGGTAGGTGGGAGATCCACTTGCCTAGGGCCACAGAGCTATATGTATCAGAAATCAGACCAAGGACCAGATCTACTTGTCCTTAGGTTACCTAAGTGGCACAGTACATAAAGACTGGGCCTAGAGACAGGATGATTTGAATTCAAATTCAGACTCATACAATGTGAGCTTGGATAAGTCACTTCCCTTCTGTCAGTCTGTTTCCTCATCTGTAAAGTAGGGATGATGAGAGCACCTACCTCCCAATGCTTTGTGAGGATCAAATGCGAATTTATTTGTAAAGCACTGAATACATGTCAGTTAGTATTATTGTCCTCCTTATCTGCAAAGCTGGCCCTCTCTGGTCATCCTACCAGGGCCTTTTCTCCTCCGCACAGACTGATAAGCTGGTACAAATTTTTAAATCAGTTTAATGGCAGTAGTTATGTTAGTCTAATAATCCCAGCTTTACCTCTTCCTCTAATCGGTGATGAGAATGATAATAATAGTAGTAATATATCAGGTTAAGTAAAAGCACTATACAAATGGTTGGCAGACTTTGCTTTTTTGAGTAGGGACTGCTTAGTTCTCTATTTTTTTTTTTTTTTGTCTTTAAGGTCTTGGCTTAATAATTACCTGTTAAATGATGAATTAATTGATTTTGAAACTGAAAAAGTCACTGAATAGTCTCTTTCCACCTCCCACAGAGCAAGTCCAACAGGGCCTTTGGAGAGAGATGGTCACCACTCTGTAAGTCATCACAGTGAGTGGAGATATGAATTACAATTTTATCCCCAAGTGAATAATGTTCCCTTTGCTGGCCTGAATAGTTGAGGCCAGAACCATACTTTAGATAGATTCCTTGGCTGTGAAGAGGAAGCGGGAAGCAGGAGAGGAACTCAATGCATGCATTGTTGCCAACATGTTCCAATCGGTTGCCCACCCATGGGGGTGTCACCACCACCTCCTCTTCCTCAGTCATGATACTTCCTGTTGGAGTAACACCCAAGTTAGTCATCCCCCAATGCTTGCTACCCAAGTTCACAGAGAACACAGAGGAACCACTGACCATACAGCTTTCAATCACTGGCTCTAAAATCAATGGCCCTAGGTTCAAATCCTGAATGCTCTTTCCCTCTTCTTTATATTTATTATTTGGCAAGCTTGCTATGGCATTGCCCTTTCTTTTCTGAGTCCTGTATTGCCACTGACACCATCTCTATGAAGTTGGGCAAATTTACTAAGGGAACACCCCTTTCACAAGTCAGTGGCCCTGGGTTGAAATTCCATTGTTAGAGGCTTATTGCTTATGGGACCTAGAACCCACATCTTTGTTGAGGCCAGCTCTTTTTAACTCTATCTGACGGATCCCTAATGGATCATCTTGGTTTCCAATCAATGCATTAACATCACATTTACATCTCACATCTTTAGTTTTCAGTTTCTTCATTTGGAAAATGGAGGGGGTTGGACCAGATGGTCTCTGAGGTCAGCTGGAGAGCTAAGATCCAAGCATCTCCTTTGTTTAGGAGTCATCTGAACATCTCCTGAGACCTCTTTCAAGTACCATGCTTCTCATCAGAATCCTCAGAAAGTCTACAGATGAGACAAAATGCATTCAAATTCGGTTCTATGACTAGTGTCACTTTGAAGTCTCAAGTTCATGTTTTTTTTGGGGGGGAAGTGGTTGAAGGAACTGGGGATGCTTAGCTAGAGGTGCTACAAGTACCTGCCAGGCATCTCCTGGAAAAGAGGGATAACATTTGTTCTGTCTGGTTCCAGCAACATTTAGGAGGCTTCTAGTTTCAGAATAGAACTGAACCTGGACACAAGTTCAAATCCTGCCTTGGATATTCTACCCTCTGTGTCATCCTGGAGTCCTCATTAGAGATCTTTAAGCAAAGGTTGACAAGACCCCCTTGTTAGGTACATTGTAAATGGGATTCTTCAGTCACAAGGTTGAACTTGGTGGTCAATGAAGCCCCATCTAACTCATGAGGAAAAGGGAAAGACCACAAAGGCTGTTGAGGAGGTGGGGATGAGAAGGAAAGCTGGAACCACTAAAAACAGTAGAATGAACTGAATATTGGAGCCATTTCTTCTCCTCCTCCTCCAGAATTATCCATGCATAATGAGTTATTCTGATCCCTTGGGACAATTCATCAACAAACATTTATGGAGCTGCTAATATGTGCAAGACTCTAGGGACAGAAAGAGAAAAATGCTAACAGATGGAGCCAGGGATGCTCTCGATGAGGGAGTGGGGTGCCAAGCCCAAGATCAGAGATGGGGCCAGGCATCTAGGAAAAGTAGAGAGATGATCTCAAGAAAGGCATGGGTTTGAGTCCTGCCTAGTGTCCCTGAGCAAGGCATAATTTCTTAATATAGATTGATCAATTAATCAACATTTCCTCAATCAATTAATTGATGGATCAATCAACATTTATTAAGAACCTACTATGTTGGGGCAGCTAGGCTATGCAGTGTATAGAGCACTGACCCTGGAGTCAGGAGAACCTGAGTTCAAATTTGACCTCAGACACTTAAACGTTACCTAGCTGTGTGGCCTTGGGCAAGTCACTTAACCCCATTGCTTTAAATAAATAAAATTTAAAAAAAGTAAAGAACCTACTCTACCCCACACAATGCACTAGCTTCCAGCTCTTCTAAGACAGTGATTAGTTCTCAGAGTAAGATCCAGGCACCCTTGGAATGACCACGAAATCAAAACTATTTTCATAATAATACTAAGACCTTTTTTCACTTCTAAGGTGGTAAATATTGACACTAGGACCCATATAAACAAAGTCTCTTTGAGGGAGGGATCCTGAGACACCATATTTAAGAGTTGCCTCTCTGTTAGTCAACTAAGAGAGTTGGTCATCAGGAATGTTCCAAAAATCCAATGAAATCACAGACCTTATTTAATATAATATACTTTTTAAAAATTTTATTTAAGGCAATGAGGCTAAGTGACTTGCCCAAGGTCACCCAGCTAGGTAATTATTAAGTGTCTGAGGCACATTTGAACTCAGGTCTTCCTGACTACAGGGCCAGTGCTCTATCCACTGCAACAGGTCTTATTTAAAAAGTAAATTGCCAGTCCCAAATGAATAAGGCCCTCTGGAGTCTCAGGTACCCCCTAGGCCTTGTCGAGTATCTGGCTCCCTTCAAAACCTGAGTCAGCTGCCACCTCCCAGGTGAGACCTATCTCAATCTCCCCCAAGTGCTTAGCAATTTCTCTTTCCTAAATTGCTCCACATTACATCCTCACTCCCACCAGGGAGAAGGTGAGCTTCATAAAGGTAGGGACTCCTTCCTCCCTCCCCCTTCTATTTCTTTGAACCTAGCATAAGGTCTGTGACTTAGCTGTCACTTAATAAAAGTTTAATCAAATTCAATCTGCTTATCTGACAAGAGATAGGAAAAAGGCAGTTGCTGGTACAGTGGGTCCAACTGGAGGCCAAAGATCTGGATTTGACTCTTTGGATCTCAGTTTCTTCATCTGTAAATTGGGTTAGACAGCCTCTTACCCCACAAAAGAAGATATTATTTGCATGTCTTTGGACAAGTGGTTTTGTTTCTTTCTGTCTTGGTTTCCTCATCTGTAAAATGAGGAGGCTGGGCTTCTCTCTGAGATTGCTCCTCACTCCAGGAGGCAGATGGGGGGGGGGGGGGTTGGGCAGAGGAGTGGAGGAGAGTCATTTGCCTGTGTTTCCTCCTTTATTTGGTTTACTGATTTTCCACCTTGAAATCATCTCTGGCTACATTATTCAGGACACAGTGTGCCTGCCAGGAGGTCAGAAGAGCCAGGTCGGCCAAACTGCCCATCAATAGCAGGAAGAAGAGAAATCTGGGGAGTTGGAATATTGATTCTCCTTGGTTTCCTGGACCCAGGGTGCCCTGGAAGGAAGGGGAATCCAGACATCACCCACTGTGGGCTTGGCCTCAGCAGCCTGGGTCAACTTGCCCAGGACTGTCACGCGGCCCTTCTCATCTGACATAGAACAGAGACAGATGTCAGTAGTGTCCCCTGCTAAGCAGATTGGCTTCAAGAGTTGCAATCAGGAAGGTCTGAGTTCAAATCCCAGCATTCTTTGTTTTTCTTTGTATATTCATAGTTATCAGTAAAATGATGAAAGAACTGCTTATTGACTGACCTCTGATACTTATAGACCAAAAGACCCTAGGCAAGTGACGACCTGGGCCTTCCCTTTCTCATCTGAAAACAAAGGGATGCCAGTAGATGGTCGTTGAGCATCTGCCTAGATATTGAAACCCCTTCCCCCCTTCAAAGGGACAACAGCTCTCTTTTGTTTCTTATTCTCAGGCATTAGGGACATTCTCTGATATAGGTAAACCTGGCTCTAACCTCTTCCTCTGTACCCCCTGCCCCCCAAAAACTCCTTACTCCAAACAGCTGTTGTTTCTATGGCTCACGCAAAGTCTTTGACATATGGTGCCACAGAAAGCCAGGGCAATCTTTCATCTTCCTAGGTATCCCAAGCCTTTACACATTGGCACACAGTAGGTGCTTCAGAAATGCTTAATGACTAACTGAACCAGGGAAGTGATGCGCTGCTATCATCCCCACTTTGCAGATGAGCCAAATGATGGGAAGGGAATTTAAGTGACCTGCCCAGAATCTTGCAAGCTAGTCAATTTCCAAGGTAGGATTTGAACCCAGACCCATCCTACCTGCCACACCAAGCACTGTTTCTGCTGTGCTATGCAGACTTTTTTTTTTTTTTTGGTGATTTGTTCAAAGTCACACAGCTAGGTAATTATTAGGTGTCTGGATTTGAACTCAGGTCCTCCTGACTCCAGGCTCAGTTCTCCTTCCATTAAGCTACCTAGCTACCCCTCAACAGAATTTCTTGACAGGAGAAACTGCAGGAATGATTCAAGAGTTTGACTGCTTTTCTTAATTTTTTTCCTTTTCACAATTCCAATTCTAAAATTTCCAATTGATATTTTTCATTTGCCCAATAACAATGGGGCACTGGAGACTGAGGAATACCAAGAATACCTGAATTGTGTCTTAAGTTTTCCACTACCCCCATCCCTGGGCAAGGTCCCCCACCCTCTTCAAAAGAAACAGAAATGAAAGGCCAGTAGCTTACCGTTCTAACACCAGCCCAGGCTACTCCAGGATCCAGCACCAGTTCCCTCAGTCGCAGGCTCTGACCAAGATGTGGACAACCTTGAGGGAATGAAGAAAAAGCCAAATATGAGATTGGGCTCCATGGGATGATTGAAGCATCACTGACTAAAGCCCAGGTAGATCACCAAATAGCAGTCCTGTCCTCAAAACCCTAGGCTTCCCTTTTATGAGAGACCTCACATATGACAGTTCTGTGACCCTGGCACATCATGTTGACCTCTCTCAGCCTCAATTTCTTTATCCATAAAATGGCAGTACCATAGTGGCATTGGGGAATCAAGGTCAAATGAAAGAAGTCATTCTTAGAACCTGGGAAGGACTTCAAAAATCTATTCCAACTATAGATATATAATATATATATATACTTCCTCAAACAAATACAACCATCGACCCCAATATCCTGTCATCTCTGTGAGCCCTGGCTCCTCCTGGAAGAGTGTGTACGAGTCCACTGCACCTTGACTCCATACCCATTCTGGTGGCTCTCCAGGTCAGAAGAACTACCTCCCCCAATGCTTTGTCCTCTCTATTCAAAGGAAAACTTCAGCTTGGCCCTGGATCTAGAGTCAGGCCCATAGTAAGCACTATGTAAATGTTAATGATTTTATAGTAATATATATATATATATGTATATATATATATTATAATTTACATAGTAATCACTATGTAATGTTAAGGATTTTATATTGTTGTTTATTATAATTTATATATATAGACAATTTTATAATATTATTAATACCATTATATTATATACATGTAATCACTATGGAAATGTTAACAATTTTATGTTATTTATTTTATTTTATTATTTATATTATTCCATTTTATTTATTATAATATTACATTATTTTCTACAAGCAAGGATTATGTAATGTCACCAATTTTTTGTTGTTGTATGCTATTATTAATTTTATTATGGTATGATTTGCATGTAAGCACTATATAAATGTTGATGATTTTATAGTCTTGCATATTATTTATATTATTATAGTATTAGTTACATGCAAGTACTATGTAAATGTTAATGATTTTGTATGCTTGCATATTATTAACATAATTTACATGTAATCACTGTGTAAAATGTTACAATTTTACATTATTGTATGTTATTATTTACATTATTACATTATTCTTTATATTTACTTTGTAAATGTTAACAATGTTATATTAATGCATATTACTATAATTTACATAGTACTATGTAAATGTTAACAATTTTATATTATTGTATATTCTTATTTATATTTACATGTAAGAACTATGTATATGTTACCAGATTTATATTCTTGTATATTATTATTTGATATTACATTATTATTTACATGTTACCAATTATTATTATTTACATGGAAGTACTATGTAAACTGTAACAATTTTATATTACTTTTATTATTATAATTTCCATAGAAAGTACTATGTAAATGCTAATGATTTTATATGATTTATATGATTATATTATTTACATGTAAGCACTATGTAAACAATTTTATATTATCATATATAATATTGTGGGCTATTTATTATCATGAATAAGGCCTACTACACAGCAAGGTGAGAAGGGAATACCTTCTGGGACTGAAAAGGGAAGAAGGGATCAGGTTGTTAAAGGCTTTAGAAAGTTGTCTTATCAGTGATCCTAAAGGTGAAAGGGAAGCCCTGGAATGGAATGACCAGACCGTGATCACTCTGGCATCTGAGCCATCAGAATGGAGCAGGGAGACCAAGGACAGGTCACTGCACTAGTCTGAGCAAAGGTGATATAGGCCTGAACCAAGGGGGTGGCTACCTGAGTATCAGAAGAGCACAAAGAAGAGGTTGCGAAGGTTGAATCTGAGATCTGGCCAATGACTAGAGAGTTCTGTGCAGGGCCTTGAACCATCTGTTTTGAATGTGACTATAATCACTATAATCTTCTCAGGGCAGGGAGCTCCCCAGAAACCACCTCTAATTCAGTCACTAAATCCTCATTCTTAGGCGAAGGGACTTTGCCCAGCCTGGAAGTGTATTGGGTGTCAGGATCTTTTCAACTCCATGGCCAATTCTCTATCCATTCGACCATGTTCCTCATTATCAAACCTTTGCTTGATGCTTATCCCACATCATATCTTCACCAGGGGACTGACTCAATCAGAAGGTTGCCTCAACCAACCCTTATTTTACAGAGGGCAATGAGACCTGATGAAATTCTGGAATGCATAGGATCAAAGTCACAAGGGACTTTTGAGTCCAAACCTCTGGTTTCACCGACAAGGCCACAGACTCAGAGATGACCTGATTTGCCCAGGGGTCACCCAGCTAGTAAGCATCTGAAAGTGAAATTTGAACCCAGATCCTTTTTTCTCCAAAGGCAGCATTCATTCTACCACGTAGACCTGTGACCTTCAGAGACTTCTACTTCCAGAGTGCAATTAAAAAAAAAAAACAAACAAACCCATAAACCAAACCAAAACAAAAACCTCACTTATCCTTGGGCTGAAATAATTAAAAATAGGCAAGGCATTCTCCTAATGTTCCTCCCCCTTCTCCGCCCCCCCCCAGGTTCCCAAGTAACTATTGGTAAATGGTGGAAGGTAGGGAAGGAGGTGCTCTGAAGGGGTGGTGCCCACACACAGGGGTACTCGGGGTAGGACCAGTCAACCTTGCACGCCAGCTCCCCTCCCAGGGACTTGCAATGACCCTAGAACAGTCAAGCTATTGTTTGCCCCACAAAGGCTGGGAAAGGATAAAATTCAAGATGAGGAACAAGGTGACCTATTTATAAAACCTCCTTTCACCTGAAGATCAAATAACATCCTCCCACCCCCACCCCTCCTCTGCTTTCAGCCCCTAGCCCCAGAGCTCCTCCCTCACCCCAAGTAGGCTGATGCCGCCCAGGATTTTCCAAGGGAAGTTTGGCAGTATCATTCTCTGATTACTACAGCTCCCCCCTCCCCTAAAGGAGGAGGGGGAGGTAGGAAGCCGGTCAGTCTCTGCTTACTCCCAAGGAATCAGGGTGCTCTCAAACCCTGGAGATAAATGGATGGTAAATACAAGTTCCTAAAGCAGGGAGAGGCTTCTTAACCTTGTTATGCCCTGGACCCCTTTTGGCAGTCTTGTCAGAATCTGGATTTACTCATAAAGTAAAAGGTAGCAGATTACAAAGGAAATCAATTAGGTGGAAGTAGTTACCAAAATCATTTTGAAAAATAGGTTCACAGACCCTGGGTGAGAACATTTGCCCAAGAACAACAGAATGATAAATTGGAGTGTTTAGAGGGATCTCTCTTGCAAGTCCTTTGGTTAAACCTTTTCTTCCAAAGGAATGCCCAGAATAACAGTAGTAATCATAATGTTCGCATTTATATTGAGCAACAAGAAATGCGTTACAAATATTATCTTACTGGAGTTTTACTACAACCCTGGGAAATAGATGTTATTGCCTCTATTTTTACAAATGAAGAAACTGAGGCTGAGAGGTAACTTGCTCAGGGTCACACAGGAGAAGAATCAGGGCTAGCTAGGATTGGTACTGAGGATAGAATACTTCTGATCAGGAACTGGCTAAGCATTCACTTGTCTGTCTCTCTCTCTCTCTCTCTCTCTCTCTCTCTCTCTCCCCCCCTCTCTCCCCCTGCCCCAAATCTTTTTCTCTGTCTCTCTTCTGAACCATGTGCCTGTCAAAATAAGCTTCCTAAAGTATCATAATAGGGGTTTCAGAACTGGAAATTTCCACAGTTCAATCCCCTCAAAAGGGAACTGAGGTCCATAAAGGTGACTTGTCCCCAGATCCAGGCAGGCAGTAAAAATGGCAAAGCTGGGCATGTGACCAGGTCCTTTCCTGCTCTTTATCACCTCTAGGTTAAGATACAACAACAACAAAGACAGATACAAATTTCTAAGTCTGGCATTTTAAGTGGCCCCCTCAATCTGGCTCCTATCTTCCCAGCCTTTTTCTAAATCCCTTAGCTACCAGACCTCTTCCCTCTGTGCCTCTGCATTACACAGCTGTCTCTCCCCCATATCTTATAGCTCTCCCCTTTTCCTCACTTCTGCCTCTTAGAATCCTAGCAGCCAGGTGGCTGAGTTTACAGCCAGAAAGATCTGAATTCAAATCCAGCCTCAGATTATTTACAACTGTAGGACCTGGGCAAGTCCCTTTACCTCTGATAATAGCAACAACTTCCCAGGGTTGTTGAATCAAATGAAATAATGTGTTTTGCAAATCTTAAAAGAGCCATAAGTTTTGGGTTTTTGGCTCTGACACCTAGCACAGTCATTTGCTGCATTTTACAAAAAGCCATTCCTAACCACCCCTAGGTAGGCTGTTTCTTAACTCCTCCACCCCACAATGTCATATGTACAATTTTAGCTCCTTAAGAGCAGGGGTTGTTTTTCCTTTTGTCTTTGCATCTTTGGTCCCTGGAACATAGGAGACACATGTGTGTTCAAATGAAAAATGCCAAGGAGAGATGGATACCCTCCTAGGTCTTAGCCATCTAATAAAGTTCCTTTGCATTTAGATGGGTCAGTTCTTTGGGAATGCCTTCTACTCATGAATCAACAGAATGCTCTTTCTGCTCTGATCTTTAGGAAGTTCAATTCAATTAATCATCTACTGAAATAAATTTGGAAAGCTTGTTTGGGGGGTGGGTGGGAGAAAAAGCACCAACAGTTCCTAAACTGTCCCCTTTGACCTTAAAGGGTATAAACACACCTGCCTCCCACCTCCAGAAGGCCCCAAATGACTCATCAACAGCACTCAGAAAACCACACAATCAGTTAAAGCTGTTGTCCCCTGGGAAATCAGGCCTGTATTCATTTAGATACAAAAAATTAAAAGTGAAAAAATAAAAAAGTTACTGGCTGAACCAATCATCAAGGTTACAGGTACATCAATCTGACTTTGCTGCCAGATGTTCCTCTCCTTGAGAAAGCCCAGTTCTCAAACAGTAGGTCTAAGGAGGGTAGACAGTTGGTCAATAAAAATTTATTAAGCACCTACTATGTGCCAGACATGATGCTAAATGCTGGATAGGGAGTTGATAGAGATCTCAAAGATCCTCAGATATTAACTTGATAATCTCACAAACAAGATTAAATACCTTGGTCAGCCAGTGAATATCACTATGGGGTTCTACTTCAGAAGATCATGGGAAAAGTACTGGGTTCAAATCCTAGCTCTCCCTCTGACCCTATGTGTAACCTTGTGCAAATAATTTCAACTTTATCCGTATCAGTTTTTCTCATTCATAAAATGAGGTCCTTGGACCAGAAGAACCCCTGCAGTCCTTCTACCTGAAATCCCATGAGGTCATTTGACCTCTCCATATCAGTTTTCCTTTGGTTAAGATGAGAGAGCTATGTGACCCCTCTGGTCCTCAACTTCCTCCTCAGGAAAATGAAGAGATTCAATTGGGTGATGGCTAAGGTCCTTTCCAGCTTTCAATCTAGGACTTCTTCAATGAGCCTTACCTGCTGGGCTGAGTGTTTTCAGAGTATAACGGAGCTCTCAAAATTCTGCCTCTGGCACAGGGTCCACTCCCAGTCCTGCTTCCTGCTTCTTCCTTCCTGAAAGCCCCAGAGCAGAAATACTATACCTTTGCCTAGGAAAAGCACCCAATGGCACCAGCCCTTTGAGCAACAAGTATTTCTAGCTATTAGATATAGAGGCCACTACTTTCAACTTAGGGTAGCTACTGGTATCAATGGATAGAGCACTGACCCTGAAATCAGGAGGACCTGAGTTCAAATTGGGCCTCACAAACTTATTAGCCATATGGCCCTGGGCAAGTCACTTAATCCTGACTGCCTTAAAAAAAAAAAAAAAGGAAAAGGAAGGCACTAGATTAGCCATCTGGGTTCATCTGGGTTCAAGGGCAATTATTGTAAAAATTTCCTAACTGGTCTAATACTAGTTTAGCCTTCACACAATGACACCAAAGTGACTTCCTTAAATGCAGACCTGACCAAATCACTTCCCTACATAATCAATTTGCCTATAGAATAAAATGTAAGCCCTTCATGAACTGGTCCCAGTCTATCTTTCCAGCCTCTAACCAAAACCTTGCAATTCAACAAAACTGGCCTTCTGTTTCTCATACAAGTAGCCTTGATTGTACTCTGTCTTTGCCTATACTTCACTGAATCCTTCCCTACCCTTAACATGCATCTCAGGCATTATCTTCAGCTTAAGGCCTTTTGTGATCCCGACTCCCTTTCAATTCTCCAATCAACCGCTGATATCTTGCCCACTTCTCTCCCCTTGACCACCCTCCCCCAAATACCATGTGTTTAATGACTTGGTCTATATTCACTTTAGATTTATGCTGTATGTCTTTTCAGATGTACTTACTATCTCCCCGTATTAGAATGTTACTTGTACCCAGGCAGAAAAGGTATCATTCTTTGTACTTGTATTCTCAGGGCCTAGTCCATAGCTGGTCCTTAATTAGTTAGTTGGTTAATTAATGCTCACTGATCATTGATAGATAGATAAGTCTTAGCTTGGTCCTTACTATCTATGCAATCTTGGCCCCATGACCCATCAAGTCCTTCCTCATTTCTATTTACCACTTCACCTGGAAGTGCCCCAAAGCTCAAGTGCAGGTGACTCACATCTGTCCCCACAAACACCACTAAACTCAGATTACTATTGGGCTTCATCAACCCTGCCCCCAAGTTCCTTAAGTACTTAGCTTTTCTAATTGG
This sequence comes from Macrotis lagotis, assembly GCF_037893015.1. Taxonomy (NCBI): domain Eukaryota; kingdom Metazoa; phylum Chordata; class Mammalia; order Peramelemorphia; family Peramelidae; genus Macrotis; species Macrotis lagotis. The sequence continues at coordinate 884,399,985 of NC_133658.1, forward strand.
GGATTTTCTAACTGGCAGGCACCCCCAGAAAAGGCAGATTCACACACAAGAGCATTGTTCCTCAGACTGAAAGGCAGTGGACAAATGAATTTTAAGATTAGAGATAACTCAATCTAGAGCATGTTTTTGTGGGGGGGGGGGGGGAAGGGGGATGAAGGTCCACAATTTCCCTGTAATGGCCATTCAGAAGGATACCAACTGAAAAGCAGTGCCTCTTTAAAAAGAAAACAAGAGGTCACAAAATCCTTTTATTGAATCATGAGGACTTAAATAAATTTTGATAGTTCAATGGGAAAGGCCATCCCCCCCATCATATCTGGGTTCTGCAGTCTAAGGAAGTATGACCTTGGGCTGGTCATTTTTCATTGCTGGAGACCAGGATTCTTTAACTGTCAGGAAAGAGGACTGGATCCCATGATTTCCAAGGTCAAGAGCCTTCCTAATCTGAAAACTTGTGCTGTTGTCTTTCAGTAGGGCCTAACTCTTCATGACCCTATTTGGGTTTTTTTTTGGGGGGGGGCAAAGATTCTAGAGTGGTTTGCCATTTTTTGCTCTAGGTCATTTTACATATGAGGAAACTGAGGCAAACAGGGTCACCCAACTAAGAAATGTCTTCGACCAACCAGATCTGAACTCAAGAAGATGAGTCTTCCTGACTCCAGACTCCACATTCTAAAGCACCATCACTCCCAGTGTGATAAGAGCTTTCACCTTTGCTATCATGGAACTTAAATGAATACAAAAGCCAGATTTGTTTTTTGGGTGTCATAAGTATATGTCTCCTGAATGCGCTGGCACTCCTCTTCCCCTCCCCTCTGCCAGCCTCCAAAGCTCTGCTAGAGATCTTGCCTAAGTCTTAGTCTTTCCTGCCCTTCTGCTGCCGCTGATGGTGGTTGGTGTTCCCCCCAAGATACTTTGCCAGCTAGGTGATTCATTAATTAGAGATCTGGGACTGCAGACCTTCTGGAGTCAGAAGGACCCGAGCTCAACTCCAGCCTCAGACACTTAATGTTTACTTAGCTGTGTGACCTTGGGCAAGTCACTTAACCCCATTGCCTTGCAAAAAAAAATAAATAAATCTGATCATCTGGCACCAAAGGGAATAAGAAGGTACTACAGGTGGGGGAAGGGGCCATAAACAATAGTCTGTCTAGTGCTCTAAAAATCAAAGCAAAACAATCCTATGAAGTAGGCGATATTATCTCCTGTTTATGGATGGGAAAATTATGGATGAGGCAATGAGAGATTAAGAGGGTTGGCCAGAATAAGCCAGTTAGGAAAGTATGAGTCAGAATTAGAATTCAGGTCCTCTGACTTCCAAGCACTGCTGCCTAAGCTCGGGCATAAGAAGATGCCCATTGGAACAAGTGTTTGGGGGTTGATACCTTAGCAAGTATGAAGTGGATTCTGATGGCCTTCAGAAGTCACACCAGCCCATAGTTTTCCCAGAGGGCCCTCCCCTTGGACACTGGTTAAGATGCCTCCCAAGGAAGCTGAAGAGTAAACCCAGCCCAAGAACTTCACAAGACCTCTCATATTTCAGGTCAACCCTTGCAAACTTGAGAGTCGAGTACAAGGGGAGCCCGGCTCTCCATCCAAGAATGCCCAAGGGCCAGGCGTCTCAATTTCATGGTGCTGGAGGGGGGAGTGTGTCACATGTCGGAACAGGATGAGTGCCCACCAGCAGTACAACCTAGCCCAGCAGAGTTGGGATCCCGAGGGCATAGGGATGGAAGAGGGGTGGGATTAGGACTGCAGGCAGCTTGCAGGCGTCACCCTCATCCTTGAAGTCCTGGTTATGACACAGGTACTTAGTCAATGGCATTTCCATGTGGTAACCTAAAAGCCTAGAGCTCTAGATGTGTTCTAGAGTCAGATTCACAAGCAAAAGAAAAGAGAAGAAAAAAGTCCAGTGTTGTGGGTTTGGCAGGAAGAACCACCTCCAGAATACCTATAAGCTACTAAATGATCCCTAATTTCTCTGGGGTACAGCCCTTACCATTCCCTTGCCAGGGACCTGGGGAGGAAATAAGCCAAAAGTCCAATAGCAAGGACCAGAGATTGGGGAGATGGCAAGAGCCAGTGGGACAATGGACCCTTGATTGATCCCCATGAATGCCATCCTTGTGGAACTGCGACCGGATTAGCAGAGACATTCACCGCTTTCTCAATTCTCTGGCTCACTACTAAAAAAAAAAATCAACATTCCAAAGCAATTCCAAATGGCAGGGTTCTCTTTTCCACAGGGCAGCTGGGGAGGACAGATTGCAAATGTGAACACTCTGACTTCTTGCCTCAATATATCCATCATGGCAAAAAAAAAATCATGTCAGAGGACATGAGTTCAAATCCTGCCTCTTGATACAGACTACCTTTGGCAAGTCACTCGACATCCCTTAAGCCTCAGTTTCCTTCTTTGTAAAATGACAGGGTTGGATTAGATGGCCTCTCGGGTCCTTTCCAGTGCTAGATCTAGGATACTATGACTTTCCTAGGCTTCGGTCTCCCTCTTGGTAAAATGATAGTTATCTTTTTTGTCTCTATGTCTACAATCCTATGACTCACAGCCCCACAAACAGGTGAATAGGAAAAAGAACTCACTGTATAGTTTCACACACAGTTTGACAAAAATATCCCTAGATGAAAACCATCCATTGGTTTTCTAGGAAAATCCCAACGTGACCACCATCCGGTGGCCTTCAGCAGCATTTACTAGCTGGGTGACCATAGCCAAGTCACCTCCCTGTCCCTTACTATGCTAGAGCCGACTTCTCTGAAAACACACAGAACATAGTCCCCTGGGGAAGCCCTCACAAGGGGGACAATAGCTGTTCAGCTGTGCCGGGCAGCGCAAGACGCTGACAGTGCCCAGCTTGATAGGCCACAAAAGAGCTCACAAAAGATCCATTCAGACCTTCAGAGCTGTCACCTGCTCTCCGGGAGGGGAGATTAGTGTCCCAGCAGGGTGGGCTGAAGAAATGGAAAAGCCTCCCCCAACTAACCAGGCCCACTCCCCCCTCCCCATCCTAGCCCCTTCCCTTGGAAAAGCCATTTCAAAAGTCCATTCTGTATAGCTTTCTAATTGAGGGAGTTGGGGTGGCCTGTCCTTCCAATGCCGGAAGCCAGTGTGGAAGGAGCCAGGAGGTGAAGACAAAGGGTTAAGGCTTAGCCTGTCCAGGATGTGAATAAGGGCAGAGCAATGCATTTCTCTGGGAAAAAAACCAAAGTGGGAACAGAGGTTTGTCTTTATACACACACACACACACACATATACATATATATATATATATATATATAAATATGTATGTGGCACATAGAAATACATGTGTATTATACAATACACATGTGTGCTTATATGTATATGCATGCATATTTTTATATATTTCTATATTCATATATATACACATATATTTTGATTACTGGTTTTCAATCTAATTGACCTGCTCTATTTTGTGAATTTAGAAACATCAATGAATAAACTTTTATTAAGAACCTACTATGTACCACTGAGCTAAATGAGAGGGATTAATTTGAAAATATAAAGGAAGATAAAGGCTAGTCCCTGTCCTAGAGGAGCTTACTTGTCTAATATAAGAGACAACAAACAAATATTTACAAATAAGATAATTATAGCTAAGGATAATTACAGGACATATAAAAAGGATAATTAAGGAATGATTAACAGAGGCAAGGGGTAGCTAGGTGGCTCAGTGGACAGTTATCTTCCTGAGATCAATTCTGGCCTCAGGCAGATGTGTGACCCCAAGCAAGTCACTTCACCCTGTTTGCCTCAGCTTCCCTCCTCGGTAAAATGAACTGGAAAAGGATATGGCAAACCATTCCAGGATCTTTGCCAAGAAAACCCTAAATGGGGTCATGAAAAGTTGGACACCACTGAAAAACAGCAGAAGGAAGGCCCTAGAATTAAGAGGGATTGAGAAAGACTTCCCATAGGACAGGGTCAGGGGAATGTTCAGCCTGCGGGTTGAATGAGGGTTATATGATGCCCACAATGGCAACTGCAAGCAGGACTCAAAATTCAATAAATCTAGGAGCTTTTTAAAGGTGAATTAATTAAAGTTTGACTAAATATAGCAGGCTAATTTTTAAGTTGATAATTTAATATGATATGAAAATGATATGATAACTATCCAAATGGTCCTTGGCAGAAAGGAACCTCCCACCCCTGAGCTTATAGAAGATGGAATTTTAGTAAAAAGGGGTCCCATCAGTTTCTCCGTACTGCCAAAGGGGATCTATGACCCAGTGGCACCAGATAGTTTCCTCCACCCCACCTTTCTTGATATCCCCAGCAAGGTGTCTATCTGGCATTCAGTTGACAATAAATAAGGGATAGTTGATCATTTGACTGAAATCCATGATCAATTAATCAACCAAAAGTTACTTTATGAAGTGTCCACTATCTGGGCACTATGTTGGGGAAACAAAAAGGAAGAGACACTTCCTGCTCTTACCCACATGTATAGAATAAACAGACATAGAATAAACTCGAACTAAGGAAAGATAACTCTACCCAAGGTGGTTTAGGTTGGGGTTCACTAGTGAATACAGAGGTGGGGAGTAGGAAGGTTTTGGAAAGAAGGTAGTGTTTGGAGGAAAAGGAGACAAAAGCAGAAGAGATGATGTTGGACTTGGGAACCAGAAGCCCTGATTCCACTGCAGACCCATGCCCTGGGAAAGTAACTTAATGTTGCCAAACCTCAGTCTCCTCATCTGCAAAATGAACATGATAATAATTCTCCCTTCCATGGCCACTGTGCAGATACCATGAGACATATGGGGATAAGAAAAGTCACTTTGCCGTCCTAAAAGTGGCAGCTATTTTATTTTTTTTATTAGGGGCATTCTCCTTTTGGATGACCCCAAGGGGAGCACATGGACTTGGAGTAGCTGAGGAAAGGTAGGTGGGATGGGCTGCACTTACAGGGAAGAGACAAAGTGATGGAAATATTGGCTTCTGATGAATCTGTGCACTAAGAAACTCAAGTGCTTTGGAAAATATCATGTACTTTGGAAAATGGGAGACTTCCATCACTGCCAGCATCAGCTCCAGGAAGGCAGGGATGCTTTGTATATTTAATATAGCCCGGAGCACATAAATGCTTGCTAACCTCAAGGGAGAGGACAGACCTCCTGACCAAAACCCCTTCCCAACAATCTGTCCCCACTCTGCTGTTCACTTTTATGGACCCTGGGAACTGAGCCAGGAGGCAGAGAGGGCAGGGGGCTGCTACATCTGGGAATAATCATCTCTATTTGGCTGGCTCTGTCATACCAGCGGGTCAAATCAGACAGCTATTGGTGATGGTTTTTCTGGACTTAGAGATGGACAAGGAGGAGGCATGGGCTGCACAAATCTGCTACAAGGTTGAAGGTCACAGGGTCATCAAGTCAGCCATACAATCACATCCCCTCCCATTTTACAGGTGAGAAAACTGAGGCCTATAGGAGCTAAGCGTCTTAAGACTATAGATTTAGGGTTGAACAGGATATCAGCTGAGGCCCATGGTCACACAAGTTGTGACCATGAGAGGCACAGAGCCAGTGTACCTCTAAGATTGAGTGGACTCCACCACCCCAAACCAGGCCCAACATCTAGAGACATGTCCCTAGGAATAAAATTCTTAGGATCTTCAAGTTAGAGGAGAGCCCAAGGTCCATCTAGACCAACTTGTGTCCAAAGAAGAACTGGACTTATCTCAGCAAGGTCCAAGCTGAGGGACCAAAGGGAAGATAAGTAACCGGGAAGGAAAAATGGGAGGAGATACAGGGATGGTGTCTTGGTATCTAGCACTGCAGGCACCCAAATCTTGGGCCAACCTGGGTCATGCTGGTCACGGATACAAATCAGGGTTAGTGATCTCCATCCATCCAGCACACGCCTCTGCATAGCTGGTATGTGACATCACACGGGCCACATTTAGAAAGGTATTTCCTCCACAAGTTTAACTTTCCATAAAATTAAAAACAGTCAAATGTTTACCTTTGCAGTCAAAAAAAAAAAAAAAAAAAGGCAGCGCAGGCTATTTGAATCCATAGCCCATTCCCTGGCAAGCTTAGTCCCCTAAGCCCTGGCCCCAGGTCCTAGATCACTCCCAGACTACAAAGATATAGCCCAGTTGAAAGCTCTCAACAGTTACCCCCTCCCCTTTCCACATTTTTGTAAGCAGCTCTAGAGGTGGATTTCATTTCTGGGGGCCTCTCGAGTGACCAGAACAAAGGTAGACCCATGTGCTGAAGGAAGGCACCAGCTGGCCCTTCACCCCTTCCCCTGAATTTCTCCAATCAGTGAGTACACTGGGTATTTCTGAGGCTGCCCAGAGTTTCCGTTCCCATATCAAAAGTGACTTTTCTGCTGAGGCAGAGAGATCTGCCAACAAACCAAACCATGGGGACTGAGGCTTGGAGTAATGAAAACCCTTTCCCCTCCAAATGTGCTAATAACAATGATTCACTGGAGTTTAATGGGAGCAGCAGCTGTGGATGGTGGAAGGCTCCTATGAGAAAGACTTTCACAGGCCCGGTCTTCCCTCTCTTCTTTCTCCATCCAACCCAACCCAGTCTTGGAGGAATGATGGGGATAGAGGGATGAGGAAGGAAGGAAGGAAGGAAGGAGAGAGGGAGGGAGGGAGGAAGGAAAGGAGGGAGAGAGGGAAGAATAAAAGAAGAAAGGAGGAAAGAAGAATGAGGGAAGAAGGAGGAAGGAAGGAAGAAGGAAGGAGAAAGGAAGAAAGAAGGAGAAAGTTAGAAGGAAGGAAGGAAAGAAGAAAAGAAGCAAGGAGAGAGGGGAAGCTTCTACTCAAGAGAGAGTAGATGATTATTAATTACAAATAATTATTATCAAGTATTGAAACAGAATCAGATTTGAAGCTCAGCTTCCAAAGAAGTTAAGAGACAGGATCATAGAGAGTCAAAAGGGACAATACTTTGTACAAATACTTCATTTCATTGATGAAGCAACTGATACCAGAGAAGTCAATTGATAAAGGTCCCAGAGTTATTAGGTCGATGAGGATTTGAATTTATAGTCTCTGACCTTATTTCCAAGACTATTTTCTTGACTCTGGGCAAGTCACTTCACCCAGTTTTCCTCAGTTTCCTCATCTGTAAAATGATCTGGAGAAGGAAATCGCAAACCGCTCCAACATCTCTGCAAGCAAACTCCAAATAAGGTCATGAACAACTTTCTGACTCTAGGTCCAATACTCTCATCCACTATACCATCCATCCATCATTCATTCTCTATCCCTTCATCATCTATCTATACCCATCTCTCTATTCATAGCTCAAATTTAGCCTCAGACACTTGTTACTTACTAGCTATATGGGCAAGTCACTTAATCCTGATGGTTTTATATCCAGGGCCATCTCCAGACACCCTGCTTCATGTCTGGCCATTGGACCCAGATGGAGAAGAAAGTGAGACTGGTGACTTAGTGCAGAAACCCCTTACTGAGATTCAATTCAAGGTCTTCTTCAAGAATGAAGGACAAACATCACCATCATCATTATCATCTCTATTCATATCTCCATGCACCTATCCATTCATCCATCCATCAGCCAGCCATCTCTCTACCTCCATTATCCCTCAGCATCTTTCTCCAGTACCATTTTTCACCTTGTCACTATTTGAGAACCTTCAATGAGTCCCCATTTCCTATCTAGAGTTCAACTCCAAACCTCTGTATCTCTTCACCATAACCTCCTCTCTTCTCAGTCCAGCCATCTCATTCTCTCCAAGCCCTGCCCCCCACCCCTCAACTTTTAACTTGTCCTGAATAAAGTCCCAGCTCCATTACAATGGTCTTTGAAAACCATTCCAACTCTGAGATGCTGGAAGAGTCTGCACTATTGGAGGGAGTGCCCTTTGAAGTATATCAAAGACAACCTCCTCCTCTCTCTGTGATTCAGTTTTGTCATCTGTTCATTGAGGGTGGGGGGCTGACTAGATGAACTGTGGAGGTAGTGCCAATCTCAAAGTAAATCCCTAGGAAGAACAAATCTGTCATGGCAGAGAGAGTGCTTCAATCAGAGTCGGAGTCAGAGGAGCTGGGTGCAAATCTTCCCCGTGTGATCCAGAAAAGCATTTGCTTAGACAGTCCCTGGTACAAAGTAGTCACTTAATAAAATGTTGATTAACCAAATACCTCTTTGGGCTTCTTTTTTTTAACATTTAAAAAGAAAAAGAAAAAAAAGAGGGCAGCCTAGAAAGATTGGGGGAATAGGGGTCTGGAAGAAAAAGGATTTTCCCAAGGAAATTCAATTCCTCAGGAAGGGGACTGGACCCGGAAAGGGCCTGCTCTGTCCTTGGATCAGCCCTGGCCTCTGCCTGAAGCACCCTGCAGTCACCGAGGCAAAAGGGGCCTTAGTTACCACAGAAAGAAAAACAAACAGACACACACACAAGTCCCAGCTCTGAGTGCAGCCATCTCTTAGCTGCTGGTAACAATTACAAGGTAATTTTCTTTTTTCTTTTTTTTTTTTTAAATAAAGCCTTACGACATTGTCGAGATTGCAGAACTGATGTCCTGCTAGGAGCAGCCCATTCTATAAATCCCACCCTTCCCAGCCTGTCCTGGCCCCTATTTCCATGCCCCTCCTCTCCCAGTATTTGGGAAACCACACTCCAACCCCATTAAAATAAGACTCAAAGGCCGGTCTCAGAATCCCCAAAAGAAGCCAGAGCAAATAGACATTGGAGTATTGACATTTTAATAAAGTTTGTTAGCCGCTGAATCAATAGTAAAGTAGAAATGTTCCTTCCTTTACAAGAATGCTGGTGGGTGGCACACCATGAAGTCTTTCTTTCTGGTCAGTCCAGATGGGCACATTTCTGACTCCTGAAAGACTTAACTTTTTCAACTGGAACCTCAGTTTCCTTGGCACCTGCAGAAGTAGGGGATTCTCCCCCCAGCAATTCTCATTTTTGTGAAAGGAACAGGAGCTTACCCAGGAAGCAAATTAGCATAGGGAAACTCATTAAGTCACTTCGATTATGAAACATTTTTGGGATGACCAGCCTGGTTGGTTGCCAGTAGGGAGAACCTAGAGCTGAGTTCCTCAATCCCCTTCTGTTGCCAAGTCCTGTAAACTACAGAACAACTCTAGGCCAAGAAGGAAAGAAAAGAAGTCAGCAAACAGTACTCTGTGTTAGTCAATCAGTCAATAAGCATTTATTAAACATCTACTGAAAACCAGACACTAGGTAAGTCATCTGAGGATCCAAAGAGAGCCAAATGCAGCCAAAGCTCTCCTGAGGAGCTCACAGTCTAATAGACTAATTCTCTAAGTTGGGTTTATTAAATTCTCCCATTGCTATCCCTTCTCCCTGCAAAATCCAAGCATCAATGGATTCATCAGTCCCTCCCTACTTCTCACTAGGAGACATGCTGCATGCTTAAATCTTGGGGACCCCAACTCCTGAGGTACATACACCAAGGACAATCTTATATTCATCAAGGGCCCAAAGGTCTCTCTCTACATGGCCAGAGAAAGATGGTGCCTCCCATGTCACTTGTGGATGAATCATGATTCCACCTAGACCCATTGCCTTATTTCATCATGTTTTCTTGAAATCCAACTGGGTCCCAATAGACAAGAATGGGAAGAGAAGATCAGAGGAAGAATTCATTCCTTCCCTTTGACATCTGAACTGACAATCAGCAGCTCCCCACCCCCCAAAATAATTTTTACAAAAGGAATGATGATAGGGAAACACATCTCCTGAGAATGAAGAGGTTAAATGAGGTCTAGTCATCCTGCTACAGGAAGGTTTGGTACCTACCATCTTTTCTGGGTCACCCACTCAATTAGTTTCTCATTTATTCATTTATTTGGAGGTCAATCTCTTCAGCTCTCTGCTACAGGGGCCAGAGCTGCCCGCCCACCTAATTTCCTCTTACCTTGAGCTGTCCATTTGACTTCCCATAAATTTGCTATCCAGCAGAAATGTCTCAAATTACCCTCCCTCCTCTTTCCTAACCCTATCCCCCCTCCTCTCCATCTCTACCTAAACAAGCCCCAAGTAGATGAAAAGATGAAGAGGGGGAGAAACACTTCTAACCCCCTCATACCCAGGAAGCTCCAGATGGCTGCTTTGGGGGGAGCCCCAGTCCCCCTAGCAGGCACCTGTGGGAGAAGACAAAGCAGCCTAGAAAGTGTCCTAGAAAGTGTTCTTCTGATCTAAGGCATGAGTCACGGTCCCCAAAGAGCATCCACTCCCTCCCCGCTAAGAACTCAGCAGGCTGGAGAGGGATGAGATGTTCCAGTCTATCAGAGAGGGGCAGAATTAAGACTCAAAGGGCAAAAGTTCCTCCAGGTCAAGCCAGGGGGAGCAGCCTTTCCCTCCCTCTTCTCTTCTGAAGATAAGGGGATCCAGGAAGATTAGGTATTGGAGTGGTCTTTTTAAAAATAAATAAATAAAAATAGTAGTTGCTTAGAAAAAGAGAAGGGAAGGGCCACAAAAGACAGTTGCAGCTGGTTATGGGTGATGCTAAAGGACAGGAGATGAAGGTGGGAAGAAGGGATAGAAGGAAAAAACCTCATGACCCTCAGTTCTGGTCCGATGATGCTTCTTAATCCTAACGCTGCAAAGATGGAGCTTTGACATCCATCCCAAGCTCTGGGGGCTTGGGAGGAGACAATACCCCACATGCCCCAGGATTTCTCTTTTGATTAAGAAGGATCTGGTGGGAACCCCACCTGTGTTATTGTCAGCAGGCTGGGTCACTCACTGGGCTACTAGGGCAAGTTGGCCCTGGAGTGGAAGGGGTTCCAGGGGGATATAAAAGAAACTTCTGAACTAAGAACCTCATTCCATTCTCCCCCACTCCTCCATCAATTTCTTCTTCTTTTTTTTTCCCTAGTTTTATTTTTGTTACTAGCTTTTGTTTTTATTGTGATTATATATTACACGATTTCACTATTTTCTAAACATTAACTCCTCCCCTAGGCCATCCCCTATAAGAAAGATGTAAAGTGAAAAGGAAAAAAGAATCTCAGCACATCAACTGTGTCACTAACATCTGATGATATCTGTGGCATTTCATATCCATAGGTCCCCATCTACCTGCCATTTATGTAGTTTTTAAGACAGTCAGCCAATAAATAAATATTAATTTAGCACCTATAATGTATATTAAGTGGTAGGGATACAGAAAAAGGGAAAAAAAAGATAGACTCTACAACATTCAAATAAAGCAAGCCTTATTTAGGAGTCATAGGAAATAATTAATAGAGAGAAAAACACTAGAATTCAAAGGGATAGAAGAAGGCTTCCTGTAGAAGGGTTTTTAATTGAGACTTAAAGGGGACAGCTAGGGTAGCACAATGGATTGTGGGCTGGGCCTGGAGTCAGGAAGACCTGAGTTCAAATCTAGCCTCAAACACTTATGAGCTGTGTGATCCTGGGCAAGTTATTTAACTCTGTTTGCCTGTTTTCTCATCTGTAAAATGGGCTGGAGAAGGAAATGGCAAACCACTCCAGTATCTTTGCCTAGAAAACTCCAATGGGGTCATAAAGAGACACAAGTGAACAATAAAGGAAGTCAAGGATGGCCCAGATGAAGAAAGAGAGCATTCCAGGAATGGGGAACATCCAGAGGAAATATTAAAGGCATATTCTACCTATAGCTATCATTTTTTCAGCTAATACAATATAATATAATATAATATAATATAATATAATATAATATAATATAATATAATTCCTTTGGAGGGCATTCAGAATAAAACAAAGACCAGTTTGTGGCTTTCTATCCTAATAGGAGTACCAGTCTAGTAAAATCATAGCTTCTTCAAGTACAGATCAGATAACCTCCATCAGCAATCCAGCAAACACAGGACTAAGGATTTAAAGATGACAGAATGTTCAAGGTCATTCTGTCTTTGCTGTTGTTGAGTTGTATCTGACTCTGTATAATCCCATCTGGGGGTTTTCTTGGCAAAGATACTGGAGTGCCTTGCCATTTTTAAAGATAAGGAAACTAAGGCCAACAGGGTGAAGTGACTTGCCCAGGGTCACACAGCTAGTTAAGTGTTTGAGGCCAAATTTGGACTCAAGGTCTTCTGACTCTAGTCCTAGCACTCTACCCACTGCACCACCTACTACGGAGTATATTAGGACAAGGCCTATGAACAGGATTAGTCCCTTTCCACCATCTTGCTCTATGGGAGGATGGCAAATCCTTGGCATGGAGGAAGAGGAGAGAAACTGAGTAGTATTAAACACCCCTATATGATGTCTCCTTTTCTAAGCAGAGCCCCCCTCAATTTTCCATATAATCATAAATGACCTTGAGTTAGACAGTGTCAAAAGAAATCAACAAATGTGCAAATGCCAAAGAAAAGTGGATAAACAAACCATTTGTTCTCTTTGATCCACAATCTCAAGACCCAGCATTTATCCCAAAGGAGGCAAAAATGGGTAGCTCCTGTCAGACTAAAATGTGGATGACAACATTTCTTCTGGTAGCAAAAACAAACAAGCAAACAAAATAATAATAATAAAGCAACTATAATTTATAGAGCACTTTATAAAAGTTCACAAAATGCCTTATAAATAATTCATCTAATCTTCAACAACCCTGGGTAACAATGAAACAATCTTATGAAGGTTTTTGAAATAAAGAATATTAAGGATTGTGGGACGATGAGGAGACACAGATGGGGACTGATTTAAGAGGTCAGACTCATGGGGCAGCTAGGCGGCCCCGTGGATAGAGCATGGGCCCTGGAGTCAGGAGGACCTGAGTTCAAATGTGACCTCAGGCACTTAATTACCTAGCTGTGTGACTTTGGGCAAGTCACTTAACCCTATTGCCTTGCAAAAAAAAAAATAAGAGGACAGACCCAGGAGAAGACTGAACATATAGACACAAGAGTGTTCATGAAAATGACCCTGATGGGCAGCCAGTTGCTGAGAAGCTGTAATGTCTATTCATGGGAAGAAAGGAGGAAGCATATTTTCTTTGGTTCTGGAGAAAAATGGGTGGACTACTGGTGAGGAATGGTGTGTACACTGTCAGACTTCACTGTTTATATGGATTTTGTTGCTTGACTATTTTTCTTTGAAAAGGGGAAAAAGGTTTAACTATGTAGACAAAAGGCAGCTGACCAATTCCAGCCTCAGAGGGTTTGCAATCTAAAAGGGAGGCAGGGAAAACAAACGTCACCTTCTTATCTCCCATGGATCTGTGGTTATTTGTATCATGGGATGCTTCTGGTCTTGAGGACTTTACATGATGACTTAAGTTTTCCCTAGCAGAGTGGTGTTTTTTGGTTAATCTCTCAAGGTTGGAGAGGTATAAGGCCCCGGTGAAAAGCTTGCCATCATGTAAACCATGAGAAAAGACAAGGCTCATTCTGGAGACACAGTTAACAGTCTTTTCTTCTCCACTTACTCACCATCTTAGCTGAAGTCCTCAACCCTTCTCACCTGGACAATGGCAATGGTCTCCTTAACTTGCCTTCCTGCCTCCATTTTCCCCCGTCCCTTGTCTATCTGCCCTCAACTCAGCTGCCAAAGTAAGAAGCCTAAAACAGATACAGTAATGCCATTGGAATAAGCACTGGGTAGCAAGTTCAAATTCAGCTGCTTAACTGCTTGCCTCAGTTTCCTCAACTGTAAAATGGGGATAATAATAATAATAAGCACCTACTTTTCAGGGAAGTGGTAAGAATCAAATGAGACAATTTTGTAAAAAGCCCAAAGTACAGTGTCTGGCACATAGTAGGAGCTTAATAAAAGGTTATCCTCTTCCCTTCCCCCAGAATGCAAAGAATATTCTGGTTCTGTATTTGAATCTTTCAAGTGGGGAAGAGACCATCAAGGTGAACCTTTCCTGCTGACTCATTAGAGACAGACTAACTGGTAGCAAAAAGGGATGCTTAGGGATGCAGCCCTTGCCAACCTCTGGTTTCCGGACAGGAACTCGGAGATGCCTATAAATGGCCAGCTAATGGATTTCTATTTACACTGTTCAGTTGCATTTCTTACGACTTTAGGAGATGTGGGAGAAATGAAAGCGGGATCAGGTTCTAGAAACACCCACAGAGGCACCTTGTTAAGTCTTTTACAGTGAGGCTCCCATCAGATATGGGGGACTTTTGGAAGTCTGAGTCTGCCCTTTACAAGAGAAGGGGAAAGGCTGAGACTCTACTGCCCTTTTTTGTGTGTGTTTTTTTTTAATTAATGCCACAGCAGAGGAAGGCAGTGAGAAAGGGGAGTGGGCTTAGAAAAGAGAAGGGGTCATTTAAAATACAATAAAACTTTTTAACATCTTGGGTACCATTTGGAGACCCTTCATGGCAGAAAAAGTACTAACTGGAAGCAAATAAAGAGAATTCCTCACCAGGGGCCCATCCAATCACCAGCCTTGCAGTTAGGATGCAGAACCAAAAGGGTGTGGCAGTCACCAACCTCTGGTTTCTGGAAGGGAACTTGGATATGCTACAAATGGCCCACTAATGGATTTCTAGACCTAGAGTGCATTTTCATTTGCTTCAGACGCTAAGGACCCAGGACAAGCCATTTAATCTCTCTCCCTAGGTTTCCATAGCTGTTAAATGGGAATGAGAATGATGGCATCTTCCTCCAAAGTGGCCAAAGGAGAGAAGGAGCTTTGCAAACCTTGAAGCCACTATTATAAATGCACCTACATCTTGATGTAGATGGTGTATTTTCCATATTTTCCTATTCATGTCCAAGTTGCCTCACCTAATAAAATGTCACCTAGTAGAAGGCAAATGCTGTTTCATTCCTTCTTTTTTTTTATTCCTTCTTAATAATTGATAGATTCTACGACTCCAAGGGATAGGGAAGGAGGAAGAGGAATGAAAAGTATGTGAAAATACATACACACACACACAGAGGAAGAAGAAAATACCAACATCCAGGGGAAATAAAGCATGATAATTATAAAAGTATAATTACAAAAACAAATATCAATGCTAGCCTTCAAGTCAGAGAAACAGATTAGGACCTGGGTGATCATACATTTAGAGACAAACAGGGCATTAAAAGTAATCTAATCCAAGTGCCTTCATTTTACAAATGAGAAAACTGAGGCCTAGGGTATTTAAGTGACTTGCTCACAGCCATATAGGGAGTAAATTAATTCACACAGAATTTGAAGTCAGGTCCTCCGATTTCAAAGCAAGTACTCCCACTGTACCAATAATAAGTCAGAAAGAACCTGGTTTGAATTCTACTCCCCTATATAATATGAATTAAATCACTATAGTACCTCTGAAAATCTCAGTTTTTCTAACTGTAAAAAGGGGGGGGAGTCAGGACATATTTAAAAATCTTCACCTCTTACTGTGGTTGGGAGGCTCAAATGAGAATATTTCTGAAGGTCTCCCCCAAGTTTAGAGTAATTTAGAAATATCAGTTCAGAATTTTGTTCAAGTCTCACTTCTGACACTTGTCGGCTGTCAGACCCTGAGTCACCCACTCTCACTGGCCCCTAAAAACTCTCTAAGGCTTAAGATGCAAAACAGATGCTGGTGGGCATTGGTGGAGAGAATTTCCTCACTGGCAGTTCTTAGTAATGATGACATCACAGGCCAGGCCCCAATTCCCTCTCTCCCCATGGCCATTATCTATCCTATCCCCCAAATTAACATCAAGTTTTAAGTGAATTGTTTCAAAGATCAAAATTTTATTTTCTCTTCCCCTTCATGCTTTCTCATCCCAAGCCCAGGGGTCTTAATCATTCCACCATGCTACTATCCAAACTCATCATATTCAAAAACATTATCCCTAGTTCTTGCTATCCATTCCAAGAAAAATTCCACCAAAGACTGGTTCAGAGAGTGAGAGGGAAGTGATCATGGTTGAAGTCACCAATTCCAAGAACCAAGTCAGCATGAATGAAAGTGTCCATGGTGTCATAGCATCATTCATCATCATTATGAAGAAGTCAGTTAAAACCCTTGGTTCATCATCTTGTTATTTGGGTCCTTAGGGAAAGGTGTGAGGTGGAACCTTATAGATTCCCGTCCCTTGTGGGGTTTGCTCCCGAATCCAGAAACCATCATTGACAGAAGGAACCTCAGAGGTCATACAAGAGGGGGAGGCACCCCTGGAAAGACATTTCCTGTCCAAGACCACATAACCAGAGCACAGCTGTGGCACAAATTCAGGTCTTCTGACTCTCAGTAGAGTATAAACTCCTTGAGGGTAGGGTCTGGGGTGTGGGAGTTTTTTTGGGGGGTGTCTTTGCATCCCTAGTGTCTGGAGCAAAGTAAATATATAATCAAATTAGCAAGAATAAATCCAAGACTACTTCTCTTTCCATAGCATTAAGTTACAGCTCAGATGGATGATTTTTTATCTAAAAGTTCATCTGTATCCCCAGGGCAGTCCTGTCTGTACTCCAGAGTCAGAACAACTGATGGCTAGGAAATCCACCAAGTCATGTCTCTAATTTTGGAACTAATAAAAGAACCATAGCCTGTCAGAGTAGGAAGGACCCTTGAAAATCCTAAGACTAATTTGGAAACTTAGGATTTCCAAGGTTCCTTCCTGCTCTAATAACTTCCTTACAAAAGTAATGCAATGACTGGGTAGTGGAATAGAAGACTACATATACTCTATCAGGGTCCATAATTCAACTGTTTTTGGCTCAATTATCTTTCTTTGTTATCAAGGAGGGTCCATCTCAAAGCGGGGGGGGGGGGGCGGTTATATCAATAACGGTCTTAGACTGAAGCGCAAAAGAGGCCAAGAGAAAGAGCTTTTCCAAGGTCAAATGGCTACTTAGCTGGCAAAGGAGACCTTGCCTAGGTCAAGTGGACCTAGAGAAGTGAGAAGAGGCTACTTGAGCACCCCTTTGATCTTAAAAACTATAAGGGAGAGAAGTCAGAGAAATCCCAGATGTTCTGGTTAACTTATCATCTACATACTAAGAAAGCTGATCAGACCCTTCTGAAGTTCACCTAGGTATGTCCATACCATTAGTAAGGACTATATCAGACAGACAACTGTCTTATAAATATTGTTGCCAAGTCATTTTTTCAGTCATGTATGACTTTTGGTGATCCCATTTGAAGTTTTCTTGGCAAACATACTGGAGAGGTTTGCTATTCCTTATCCAGCTCATTTTATAGATGGAGGAAACTGAGGCAAACGGGAGAGTGTCTTGCCCAGGGTCATAGAGCTAGTAAATGTCAAGAGGTTTGATTTGAACTTAGGTCTTTCTGACTCCCAGCCTGACACTCTTATCTCTAACTACCTATCTTGTAAACACAAACTGTTGATAGTCAAAGTATAGAGATCACAGGGCCAATCCATTTATCCCTTTTTTATAATTTCTTCTGTTGAGTGGCAGAGTCTGTATAGGACCTAAAAAAATGTTTCTTTGATGCCTTCTGTCTTTATCGCAATCATTTCACTCTCAAAACTGAACTTCCTCTTTGTGCCAAAAAAAATAAGCAAAAATTTTCCAATCCAAAGGACAATAAACATTATTCTTTCCCAGGAGACCCTCTCTTCTCTACTATGAATGGGGATAGGGGAAGTAGGTTTCATTATCTGTCTCTGGAACCTACATTGATTTTTTTTTCAGTTTCTCTAAGTTCCATTTGGATAGTCTTCTTATGGTTCTACTTATTGGGGTTTTTGGTTTTGTTTTGTTTTGTTTTGTTTTGTTTTGTTTTTTTTGCAAGGCAATGGGGTTAAGTGACTTGCCCAAGGCCACACAGCTAGGTAATTATTAAATGTCTGAGGCCAGATTTGAACTCAGGTACTCCTGACTCCAGGGCCAGTGCTCTATCCACTGGGCCACCTAGCCACCCCTAGGGTTCTACTTTTTTTGCAGCAGTTGATGCAAATCTTCCCATGCTTCTCTTGGAAAAAACATTGGCTCTTAATTAGAAGGACTTGGGGGGTCCAATCCTTGGGCAAGTCATTTTCCCAAGGTGACCCTGTTTTCTCATCTATAAAATGAGAGAATTATAGTAGATGGTTCTTGAAATCTCTTTTAGTTTCAAACCTATATTCCTCAACAATCTTTTTTTAACTGTACAATGTAGGCCCTTTTCAGAAAAGGGATGAGATAGAGCAGAGAAAGGATCACTCCTTGGGATCTAATCTAAGGCTAGAATACAAAATAACCTTTGAATATTTCCCTTGCCTCCCTTTCTCAGCTCCACCTTTTCTAATATTTTGAAATACTTTGAAAGCACAATTCAGTTCTATGTTAAACTTCTTGATCTTTTCCTTTACTCCAATTGTTAATTTTTTCCTCCCCTCTTGAATTTATACGGTATAAAATCTCCTCTGTAATATTTGGGTATATTTTTATATTCCACCACTACCACTGTCATAAAATGTAAGCTCCAAGAAGGCAGGGTCTGTTGCATTTGTTTCATTCATTGTTTTTAATATGGAACACAGTAACTGGAATATCATAGGCCCTTAGTCAATACTAAATTGAATTGTCTTGGTCTATGTTTCTGGTTTCATTTCTAAGAGAGGTACCAAGAAACAGTAGAAACAATAATTTTCCACCCCCCTCAAACCCTGCCCTATCAAATGTGGGAAATGACAAGAACTCCTTCCCCACCCCCTCCACCCCAAGAAAGTAGCCTAACTGCCTCTGATACATTGGATATAATTATACATCAAGGGGGATTTTTGTGTTTTGATTTGGTGCCAATAGGTCTTTCAAATTCAACCAAACCAGACTAAACTTTTCTATGAAGGAAAGCCCCTCCATGTTCAAGTCTAAGGTTGCAGCCAAGGAGGGAGGGAAAAGGAAAGAATCAGAGAAAGAGCAGACAGGGAGGCTTGCCTGTGTGGCTGGTTAGGTGGGGGAAGGTCAGTTAGGAAGTTATTTCAACATCACTCAAGAAAATCTTTACCTTTCAGCAATTTTCCTTCTGGGAAAGCCAAGATGATGTTGCAACCACTCCATCTGAGCAGGCAAAGTTATCTGGACAGAACCCCTCACTATGCACATTCAATTTTGCTTTCCTAACCCTTCACTCCCACCCCAGGACCCCTTCCTGCCTTCTGGAAGACCCAGAGACTACCTGATCAGAGCTTCCTTCCCCAAACTTCAGTCTGAATTATTGTATGGCAACCAGGAGGGCTATGGTGTCCACCTCCCTCCATCATCAGCCACTTCTCTGCTCATTTGGGTTACAATTTTGCTTCTAATGATAGAGAAAGGTGAAGGAAGTGGGGGGGGGGGAGAAGTAAAGGAGACCATCAGAGGCAGGGACAGGGAATTGGTTAGAGTACTGTAATCATGGAAGCCTGGGTTCAAATCCAACTTTTGATACATTGTGTGACTTAGAGCAAGTCGTCTGATTTTAGAATCTCATGCAATATAGGATTTATCTATGTATGTATGATACTGAGCTCTGAAACACCCTAGTTTTCTCTTTTCTCAATTATAAAATGAGAGTGGGGGCCAGACTAAAGGACCTTTGAGACCCTTTCCAGTTCTTGACCTCTGATCCCATCTATGAAGAAGTAAAGTCACCACCATAACAAAGGATGGCAATAAGAACACTCCTCCATAGGTCCCCTTCCAAAGAGAAGAGTCGACTCTTTCCATACAACAGAGAGGACAGAACTTCCATATGCTTCCCCAACTCCATTTCAAGCCATCTGGTCCTTTACCTTCCTCCACTGAAGCCATGAAGCCCAGAAAATGGGAAGCAACTGTGATGATGTCTTCCAGAGGGGAAAGAGAACAGGGCTGCTGTTACCCAGAGGAACCAGATAATCAGGGCCAGCTTTTTTCAAAGCCAAGGAGAAAGGGCCACCCAAGCAAACACCAGATGGCACCACCATGATGAGACCAAGACTAAGCTTCTGAAAGAGATATTGATCATCCCTCCCACTCCCCCCCCCCTTCGAGGTAACCCCCATCCATAGAATCAAATTTGTCCAGAAGAGATGCACATTCAACAAAAGGGCAGCCAGCAGGCTGAATTCTATTTTCTATCCCAATGGTTTACAGTCCTCTTATTTAGGAAAACAAAACAAAAATATTCTTTTTCTCAGCCTGCTCCTTATATCTGGGATACTCTCCCCTGCCATCTTCATTTGATTCAATTCTACTCACCCTCTGAGGTCTCAATGAAATGTTCCCCCATCAACCACCTTGTACTTTTCCTCTAGATATATCTTACTTGTCTCCACCAATTGAAGGCAAGTTCCTTGAGAACAGGGAATTATCCTTTGCCTTTCTTTGTCTCTTGAGCACTGAAGACATTGTTATCAACTTCAAAAGATCCGTAAAATGGGGGGGAGTATGAGTAAACCCATTTTACAGATGAAGGAAGTGAGTCCTCATGCAGTAAAAGTGATTTTTGCCTAAAGTCACATTCAATTCAATTTAGTAAACATTTATCCCCTGGAGGATACAAGAAAAAATAAGAGGAACAGCTAGGGATGCAGTGGATAGCGCACCAGTCCTGGAGTCAGGAAGACCTGAGTTCAAATTCAGCCAGAGACTGAATACTTGATATTTACTGTGTAACCTTAAGCAAGTCATTTAACCTCACTGTATTTCCAAAAAAAACCCAAAACAACCAAATTAACCCCCCCCCCCCCCAAAAGATCTAAGAGAAAGTCTTTGTCCTCAAGGAGCTTACAATCTAATTGGGTGGGTGGGTGGGTGGGGAACAATATGCAATGAAATACAAAGCAATGAAGAGAGGGAAGGTGTCTTCCCTCTCTTCATTGCTTTGTATTTCAGATGTGGCAGATGTGAGCCTATTTTCAATTCCAGTCCCAGGACTTTCTCCACCCATTCCTTCCTCTAGTCCTGTTCCTTATTATTTATTGTGCCCCAAACTCTTCTTCTTGGCTGTCAGGACTCTGGTTGCAGCCCCCTGCCTAGTCTACCTTATTTCTCAGGGCAGCCACACATCCACAGAGGGTTATCACAGTGAAAAGTGTGAGTAGGAGTTGGAGTCAGGAAGGCCTTAGGTCCTTGACCCTGTATAAGTCACTTCATGTCTCTGGGCCTCAGTTCCCTCACCATTTCACAGATGAAGAAACTGAGTCCTCATAATCACAGCTATTTCACAGGGAGGTTATAAAGAACCAAGGGTCAAATGAGATCAAATCTATAAAGTGTTATGTAAATAGTTCAATGTAAACTATCATTGTTGGAAGCAGAGGGATGTTTCAGACAGAATTCTCACAAAGGCAGGGGATAAGGCAAAGTGAGAGAGAGAGAGAGAGAGAGCGCACAGACAAGTAACAGGTCTATAATAGTCTAGGCAGGTGGTAATGACAGCCTATGCTGGAGGGGAGGAAAGGAGGGGCAGCCAGAGCCAACACTGACTTCCCAGCTCTGCCGGGGGGGAAACCAGATTCCAGGTCACTTCCACTCAACTGTCTAAACTTAGTGAAAGAGGGGAGAAAGCCAGGGAGGGAACCGTCTGGCCACTGGATAGGTCAGGGCAAAGAGGTCAAACTCTCTGGCAGTCAGACGCGCCAGGACTACAGACTTCCTCTTTTCTGGGTCTTGATGACCCAAGGAAAGGGGGAGGGGAGTGGTTGCTGATAGAGGTGGGTAGCTCAGAGGGTGAGTCAGCAACCTTTCCGAGAAACTCGGTTCTTGATAACCAAGCATCTGCTCTCCAGGAGTGTCCCCGTGGGTGCCCAACCTGGAGAAGGTCATCAGGGGCATTCTGCATCTGGGGAAGTGGCCCTACTGGGGATGAATGAGTTCCCTTCTACCCCAATAGGCTGGCTAAAGGAGAAGAAGGGAAATAAAGAAAACAAAACTGGATGTGGAGTCAGAGTCCTAGGTTTAAAACCTTCTTCTCTTTATTGACTGTGTAACTATGGGTAAACCAGTCAGCTTCTCTGGGACTTGGTTTCCTCTTCTGTTAAAATAAGGCAATTAGACTTTCGAGTTCCCCTTCCAGTCCTATCACTGTGATGCTCTCTTCCTTTCTTCATATTCTCTCTCTTTTTCCTCTCCCCCCCCCCATGATTTCAATCTGTGTACAGCACCCACAGAGGAAAAATCCCTCTATCAACAGGATCAAGATACTACAGTTTGGAATCTATTCCAAAAAGTCACTGGTTTTTTTTTTTCCTTTAAAGACCTCATATACACCAAATGTT